>NW_025726748.1:0-48366 GCF_021461395.2 Schistocerca americana
AGTCGACTAAGGAATAAATTTATAATTACATATCGAAGTAGGAATTGTACACCGCTACACAACAACAGGCGCTGACGTATTTCAGAACACATCTGCCGATTCGTACTGTTTTGTCGTTTTCAAAGACTTCCTGGCGAACTTGGTTAGCACATTCTCCCTCAAACTGAGATATTTACTGCAATTTCGCACCTTATGGTCATTACAGTAGATTAAAATGCTTAAGCAAGAATCTTTGTCACAACAGAACGGTGGTATGGAAAGAGGGCGGTATAAAAAAAAAAGTAAATGAAAGGGAGCCAACAGCACGTGGTGTTCCCAGGTGGTCACCCATCCAAGTACTAACCACGCCCGATGTTGTTTAACTTCGGTGATCGGACGAGAACCGGTGTATTCAACATGGTATGGCCGTTGGCGCCCATGTAATGTAGGCGCATGGAAGAATTCGCATTCGGTTCTTATCCCAACACACACAAAATCATACTTTTCGGTCGAAAGCAGCCGCATTTTTTTTTATTGACAATTCGTCACGTTAGCGCGAACGCAATCCTGAGATCCAAAACTTATGAGCCGGAAGGACGCGCTTCGTGTATTTTTTTTTTTTTGGAGATTTATGAATTTATTTATTAACATTACATCGTTACAAGCTAACAACTTTACAACATAAAACACGAACAGAATTGTAATTGTATGCACTTCCTTCCGCAATCCGACGTGCCAGCAGAGCGACTGCCGAATTAGCGGGCGCGCCGCCGTGTGTGTGAGACGCGCAACTTCTCGTTGCACCTCCTGTCATCCGCTTGGCGCGTGCAGCCTTCGACACTCGCGGAAGACGCATCTTGTCCCTGGTGTCCAGCGCAGGAGGGCTGGCGCGCGGCCGACCGGCGTAAGGCCTGTGCGGGGTGTGGCAGAGTCTTGTTGGAGGGCGCCACTGCTGGCGATGTGAGCTTCCTCGCCTCGCCTCGCCTCGCCTCGCCTCGCCTCAGACGAGGTGTTTGCGTAATTTGCAGTGCATTCGCACCTTTCCTATCCCTGTCCCTGTCCCCGTCCCGACTTGTCCCGACTTTGCTCGACTGCCGCTCGCTGCCGCTCGGGTCGTGGCCCATATAACAGCGCAAGCACAAGAAACGTCTGCAGGAGATGACGAGACGAGACGAGTCGACTAAGGAATAAATTTATAATTACATATCGAAGTAGGAATTGTACACCGCTACACAACAACAGGCGCTGACGTATTTCAGAACACATCTGCCGATTCGTACTGTTTTGTCGTTTTCAAAGACTTCCTGGCGAACTTGGTTAGCACATTCTCCCTCAAACTGAGATATTTACTGCAATTTCGCACCTTATGGTCATTACAGTAGATTAAAATGCTTAAGCAAGAATCTTTGTCACAACAGAACGGTGGTATGGAAAGAGGGCGGTATAAAAAAAAAAGTAAATGAAAGGGAGCCAACAGCACGTGGTGTTCCCAGGTGGTCACCCATCCAAGTACTAACCACGCCCGATGTTGTTTAACTTCGGTGATCGGACGAGAACCGGTGTATTCAACATGGTATGGCCGTTGGCGCCCATGTAATGTAGGCGCATGGAAGAATTCGCATTCGGTTCTTATCCCAACACACACAAAATCATACTTTTCGGTCGAAAGCAGCCGCATTTTTTTTTTATTGACAATTCGTCACGTTAGCGCGAACGCAATCCTGAGATCCAAAACTTATGAGCCGGAAGGACGCGCTTCGTGTATTTTTTTTTTTTTGGAGATTTATGAATTTATTTATTAACATTACATCGTTACAAGCTAACAACTTTACAACATAAAACACGAACAGAATTGTAATTGTATGCACTTCCTTCCGCAATCCGACGTGCCAGCAGAGCGACTGCCGAATTAGCGGGCGCGCCGCCGTGTGTGTGAGACGCGCAACTTCTCGTTGCACCTCCTGTCATCCGCTTGGCGCGTGCAGCCTTCGACACTCGCGGAAGACGCATCTTGTCCCTGGTGTCCAGCGCAGGAGGGCTGGCGCGCGGCCGACCGGCGTAAGGCCTGTGCGGGGTGTGGCAGAGTCTTGTTGGAGGGCGCCACTGCTGGCGATGTGAGCTTCCTCGCCTCGCCTCGCCTCGCCTCGCCTCGCCTCAGACGAGGTGTTTGCGTAATTTGCAGTGCATTCGCACCTTTCCTATCCCTGTCCCTGTCCCCGTCCCGACTTGTCCCGACTTTGCTCGACTGCCGCTCGCTGCCGCTCGGGTCGTGGCCCATATAACAGCGCAAGCACAAGAAACGTCTGCAGGAGATGACGAGACGAGACGAGTCGACTAAGGAATAAATTTATAATTACATATCGAAGTAGGAATTGTACACCGCTACACAACAACAGGCGCTGACGTATTTCAGAACACATCTGCCGATTCGTACTGTTTTGTCGTTTTCAAAGACTTCCTGGCGAACTTGGTTAGCACATTCTCCCTCAAACTGAGATATTTACTGCAATTTCGCACCTTATGGTCATTACAGTAGATTAAAATGCTTAAGCAAGAATCTTTGTCACAACAGAACGGTGGTATGGAAAGAGGGCGGTATAAAAAAAAAAGTAAATGAAAGGGAGCCAACAGCACGTGGTGTTCCCAGGTGGTCACCCATCCAAGTACTAACCACGCCCGATGTTGTTTAACTTCGGTGATCGGACGAGAACCGGTGTATTCAACATGGTATGGCCGTTGGCGCCCATGTAATGTAGGCGCATGGAAGAATTCGCATTCGGTTCTTATCCCAACACACACAAAATCATACTTTTCGGTCGAAAGCAGCCGCATTTTTTTTTATTGACAATTCGTCACGTTAGCGCGAACGCAATCCTGAGATCCAAAACTTATGAGCCGGAAGGACGCGCTTCGTGTATTTTTTTTTTTTGGAGATTTATGAATTTATTTATTAACATTACATCGTTACAAGCTAACAACTTTACAACATAAAACACGAACAGAATTGTAATTGTATGCACTTCCTTCCGCAATCCGACGTGCCAGCAGAGCGACTGCCGAATTAGCGGGCGCGCCGCCGTGTGTGTGAGACGCGCAACTTCTCGTTGCACCTCCTGTCATCCGCTTGGCGCGTGCAGCCTTCGACACTCGCGGAAGACGCATCTTGTCCCTGGTGTCCAGCGCAGGAGGGCTGGCGCGCGGCCGACCGGCGTAAGGCCTGTGCGGGGTGTGGCAGAGTCTTGTTGGAGGGCGCCACTGCTGGCGATGTGAGCTTCCTCGCCTCGCCTCGCCTCGCCTCGCCTCGCCTCAGACGAGGTGTTTGCGTAATTTGCAGTGCATTCGCACCTTTCCTATCCCTGTCCCTGTCCCCGTCCCGACTTGTCCCGACTTTGCTCGACTGCCGCTCGCTGCCGCTCGGGTCGTGGCCCATATAACAGCGCAAGCACAAGAAACGTCTGCAGGAGATGACGAGACGAGACGAGTCGACTAAGGAATAAATTTATAATTACATATCGAAGTAGGAATTGTACACCGCTACACAACAACAGGCGCTGACGTATTTCAGAACACATCTGCCGATTCGTACTGTTTTGTCGTTTTCAAAGACTTCCTGGCGAACTTGGTTAGCACATTCTCCCTCAAACTGAGATATTTACTGCAATTTCGCACCTTATGGTCATTACAGTAGATTAAAATGCTTAAGCAAGAATCTTTGTCACAACAGAACGGTGGTATGGAAAGAGGGCGGTATAAAAAAAAAAGTAAATGAAAGGGAGCCAACAGCACGTGGTGTTCCCAGGTGGTCACCCATCCAAGTACTAACCACGCCCGATGTTGTTTAACTTCGGTGATCGGACGAGAACCGGTGTATTCAACATGGTATGGCCGTTGGCGCCCATGTAATGTAGGCGCATGGAAGAATTCGCATTCGGTTCTTATCCCAACACACACAAAATCATACTTTTCGGTCGAAAGCAGCCGCATTTTTTTTTATTGACAATTCGTCACGTTAGCGCGAACGCAATCCTGAGATCCAAAACTTATGAGCCGGAAGGACGCGCTTCGTGTATTTTTTTTTTTTGGAGATTTATGAATTTATTTATTAACATTACATCGTTACAAGCTAACAACTTTACAACATAAAACACGAACAGAATTGTAATTGTATGCACTTCCTTCCGCAATCCGACGTGCCAGCAGAGCGACTGCCGAATTAGCGGGCGCGCCGCCGTGTGTGTGAGACGCGCAACTTCTCGTTGCACCTCCTGTCATCCGCTTGGCGCGTGCAGCCTTCGACACTCGCGGAAGACGCATCTTGTCCCTGGTGTCCAGCGCAGGAGGGCTGGCGCGCGGCCGACCGGCGTAAGGCCTGTGCGGGGTGTGGCAGAGTCTTGTTGGAGGGCGCCACTGCTGGCGATGTGAGCTTCCTCGCCTCGCCTCGCCTCGCCTCGCCTCGCCTCAGACGAGGTGTTTGCGTAATTTGCAGTGCATTCGCACCTTTCCTATCCCTGTCCCTGTCCCCGTCCCGACTTGTCCCGACTTTGCTCGACTGCCGCTCGCTGCCGCTCGGGTCGTGGCCCATATAACAGCGCAAGCACAAGAAACGTCTGCAGGAGATGACGAGACGAGACGAGTCGACTAAGGAATAAATTTATAATTACATATCGAAGTAGGAATTGTACACCGCTACACAACAACAGGCGCTGACGTATTTCAGAACACATCTGCCGATTCGTACTGTTTTGTCGTTTTCAAAGACTTCCTGGCGAACTTGGTTAGCACATTCTCCCTCAAACTGAGATATTTACTGCAATTTCGCACCTTATGGTCATTACAGTAGATTAAAATGCTTAAGCAAGAATCTTTGTCACAACAGAACGGTGGTATGGAAAGAGGGCGGTATAAAAAAAAAAGTAAATGAAAGGGAGCCAACAGCACGTGGTGTTCCCAGGTGGTCACCCATCCAAGTACTAACCACGCCCGATGTTGTTTAACTTCGGTGATCGGACGAGAACCGGTGTATTCAACATGGTATGGCCGTTGGCGCCCATGTAATGTAGGCGCATGGAAGAATTCGCATTCGGTTCTTATCCCAACACACACAAAATCATACTTTTCGGTCGAAAGCAGCCGCATTTTTTTTTATTGACAATTCGTCACGTTAGCGCGAACGCAATCCTGAGATCCAAAACTTATGAGCCGGAAGGACGCGCTTCGTGTATTTTTTTTTTTTGGAGATTTATGAATTTATTTATTAACATTACATCGTTACAAGCTAACAACTTTACAACATAAAACACGAACAGAATTGTAATTGTATGCACTTCCTTCCGCAATCCGACGTGCCAGCAGAGCGACTGCCGAATTAGCGGGCGCGCCGCCGTGTGTGTGAGACGCGCAACTTCTCGTTGCACCTCCTGTCATCCGCTTGGCGCGTGCAGCCTTCGACACTCGCGGAAGACGCATCTTGTCCCTGGTGTCCAGCGCAGGAGGGCTGGCGCGCGGCCGACCGGCGTAAGGCCTGTGCGGGGTGTGGCAGAGTCTTGTTGGAGGGCGCCACTGCTGGCGATGTGAGCTTCCTCGCCTCGCCTCGCCTCGCCTCGCCTCGCCTCAGACGAGGTGTTTGCGTAATTTGCAGTGCATTCGCACCTTTCCTATCCCTGTCCCTGTCCCCGTCCCGACTTGTCCCGACTTTGCTCGACTGCCGCTCGCTGCCGCTCGGGTCGTGGCCCATATAACAGCGCAAGCACAAGAAACGTCTGCAGGAGATGACGAGACGAGACGAGTCGACTAAGGAATAAATTTATAATTACATATCGAAGTAGGAATTGTACACCGCTACACAACAACAGGCGCTGACGTATTTCAGAACACATCTGCCGATTCGTACTGTTTTGTCGTTTTCAAAGACTTCCTGGCGAACTTGGTTAGCACATTCTCCCTCAAACTGAGATATTTACTGCAATTTCGCACCTTATGGTCATTACAGTAGATTAAAATGCTTAAGCAAGAATCTTTGTCACAACAGAACGGTGGTATGGAAAGAGGGCGGTATAAAAAAAAAAGTAAATGAAAGGGAGCCAACAGCACGTGGTGTTCCCAGGTGGTCACCCATCCAAGTACTAACCACGCCCGATGTTGTTTAACTTCGGTGATCGGACGAGAACCGGTGTATTCAACATGGTATGGCCGTTGGCGCCCATGTAATGTAGGCGCATGGAAGAATTCGCATTCGGTTCTTATCCCAACACACACAAAATCATACTTTTCGGTCGAAAGCAGCCGCATTTTTTTTTATTGACAATTCGTCACGTTAGCGCGAACGCAATCCTGAGATCCAAAACTTATGAGCCGGAAGGACGCGCTTCGTGTATTTTTTTTTTTTGGAGATTTATGAATTTATTTATTAACATTACATCGTTACAAGCTAACAACTTTACAACATAAAACACGAACAGAATTGTAATTGTATGCACTTCCTTCCGCAATCCGACGTGCCAGCAGAGCGACTGCCGAATTAGCGGGCGCGCCGCCGTGTGTGTGAGACGCGCAACTTCTCGTTGCACCTCCTGTCATCCGCTTGGCGCGTGCAGCCTTCGACACTCGCGGAAGACGCATCTTGTCCCTGGTGTCCAGCGCAGGAGGGCTGGCGCGCGGCCGACCGGCGTAAGGCCTGTGCGGGGTGTGGCAGAGTCTTGTTGGAGGGCGCCACTGCTGGCGATGTGAGCTTCCTCGCCTCGCCTCGCCTCGCCTCGCCTCGCCTCAGACGAGGTGTTTGCGTAATTTGCAGTGCATTCGCACCTTTCCTATCCCTGTCCCTGTCCCCGTCCCGACTTGTCCCGACTTTGCTCGACTGCCGCTCGCTGCCGCTCGGGTCGTGGCCCATATAACAGCGCAAGCACAAGAAACGTCTGCAGGAGATGACGAGACGAGACGAGTCGACTAAGGAATAAATTTATAATTACATATCGAAGTAGGAATTGTACACCGCTACACAACAACAGGCGCTGACGTATTTCAGAACACATCTGCCGATTCGTACTGTTTTGTCGTTTTCAAAGACTTCCTGGCGAACTTGGTTAGCACATTCTCCCTCAAACTGAGATATTTACTGCAATTTCGCACCTTATGGTCATTACAGTAGATTAAAATGCTTAAGCAAGAATCTTTGTCACAACAGAACGGTGGTATGGAAAGAGGGCGGTATAAAAAAAAAAGTAAATGAAAGGGAGCCAACAGCACGTGGTGTTCCCAGGTGGTCACCCATCCAAGTACTAACCACGCCCGATGTTGTTTAACTTCGGTGATCGGACGAGAACCGGTGTATTCAACATGGTATGGCCGTTGGCGCCCATGTAATGTAGGCGCATGGAAGAATTCGCATTCGGTTCTTATCCCAACACACACAAAATCATACTTTTCGGTCGAAAGCAGCCGCATTTTTTTTTATTGACAATTCGTCACGTTAGCGCGAACGCAATCCTGAGATCCAAAACTTATGAGCCGGAAGGACGCGCTTCGTGTATTTTTTTTTTTTGGAGATTTATGAATTTATTTATTAACATTACATCGTTACAAGCTAACAACTTTACAACATAAAACACGAACAGAATTGTAATTGTATGCACTTCCTTCCGCAATCCGACGTGCCAGCAGAGCGACTGCCGAATTAGCGGGCGCGCCGCCGTGTGTGTGAGACGCGCAACTTCTCGTTGCACCTCCTGTCATCCGCTTGGCGCGTGCAGCCTTCGACACTCGCGGAAGACGCATCTTGTCCCTGGTGTCCAGCGCAGGAGGGCTGGCGCGCGGCCGACCGGCGTAAGGCCTGTGCGGGGTGTGGCAGAGTCTTGTTGGAGGGCGCCACTGCTGGCGATGTGAGCTTCCTCGCCTCGCCTCGCCTCGCCTCGCCTCGCCTCAGACGAGGTGTTTGCGTAATTTGCAGTGCATTCGCACCTTTCCTATCCCTGTCCCTGTCCCCGTCCCGACTTGTCCCGACTTTGCTCGACTGCCGCTCGCTGCCGCTCGGGTCGTGGCCCATATAACAGCGCAAGCACAAGAAACGTCTGCAGGAGATGACGAGACGAGACGAGTCGACTAAGGAATAAATTTATAATTACATATCGAAGTAGGAATTGTACACCGCTACACAACAACAGGCGCTGACGTATTTCAGAACACATCTGCCGATTCGTACTGTTTTGTCGTTTTCAAAGACTTCCTGGCGAACTTGGTTAGCACATTCTCCCTCAAACTGAGATATTTACTGCAATTTCGCACCTTATGGTCATTACAGTAGATTAAAATGCTTAAGCAAGAATCTTTGTCACAACAGAACGGTGGTATGGAAAGAGGGCGGTATAAAAAAAAAAGTAAATGAAAGGGAGCCAACAGCACGTGGTGTTCCCAGGTGGTCACCCATCCAAGTACTAACCACGCCCGATGTTGTTTAACTTCGGTGATCGGACGAGAACCGGTGTATTCAACATGGTATGGCCGTTGGCGCCCATGTAATGTAGGCGCATGGAAGAATTCGCATTCGGTTCTTATCCCAACACACACAAAATCATACTTTTCGGTCGAAAGCAGCCGCATTTTTTTTTATTGACAATTCGTCACGTTAGCGCGAACGCAATCCTGAGATCCAAAACTTATGAGCCGGAAGGACGCGCTTCGTGTATTTTTTTTTTTTGGAGATTTATGAATTTATTTATTAACATTACATCGTTACAAGCTAACAACTTTACAACATAAAACACGAACAGAATTGTAATTGTATGCACTTCCTTCCGCAATCCGACGTGCCAGCAGAGCGACTGCCGAATTAGCGGGCGCGCCGCCGTGTGTGTGAGACGCGCAACTTCTCGTTGCACCTCCTGTCATCCGCTTGGCGCGTGCAGCCTTCGACACTCGCGGAAGACGCATCTTGTCCCTGGTGTCCAGCGCAGGAGGGCTGGCGCGCGGCCGACCGGCGTAAGGCCTGTGCGGGGTGTGGCAGAGTCTTGTTGGAGGGCGCCACTGCTGGCGATGTGAGCTTCCTCGCCTCGCCTCGCCTCGCCTCGCCTCGCCTCAGACGAGGTGTTTGCGTAATTTGCAGTGCATTCGCACCTTTCCTATCCCTGTCCCTGTCCCCGTCCCGACTTGTCCCGACTTTGCTCGACTGCCGCTCGCTGCCGCTCGGGTCGTGGCCCATATAACAGCGCAAGCACAAGAAACGTCTGCAGGAGATGACGAGACGAGACGAGTCGACTAAGGAATAAATTTATAATTACATATCGAAGTAGGAATTGTACACCGCTACACAACAACAGGCGCTGACGTATTTCAGAACACATCTGCCGATTCGTACTGTTTTGTCGTTTTCAAAGACTTCCTGGCGAACTTGGTTAGCACATTCTCCCTCAAACTGAGATATTTACTGCAATTTCGCACCTTATGGTCATTACAGTAGATTAAAATGCTTAAGCAAGAATCTTTGTCACAACAGAACGGTGGTATGGAAAGAGGGCGGTATAAAAAAAAAAGTAAATGAAAGGGAGCCAACAGCACGTGGTGTTCCCAGGTGGTCACCCATCCAAGTACTAACCACGCCCGATGTTGTTTAACTTCGGTGATCGGACGAGAACCGGTGTATTCAACATGGTATGGCCGTTGGCGCCCATGTAATGTAGGCGCATGGAAGAATTCGCATTCGGTTCTTATCCCAACACACACAAAATCATACTTTTCGGTCGAAAGCAGCCGCATTTTTTTTTATTGACAATTCGTCACGTTAGCGCGAACGCAATCCTGAGATCCAAAACTTATGAGCCGGAAGGACGCGCTTCGTGTATTTTTTTTTTTTGGAGATTTATGAATTTATTTATTAACATTACATCGTTACAAGCTAACAACTTTACAACATAAAACACGAACAGAATTGTAATTGTATGCACTTCCTTCCGCAATCCGACGTGCCAGCAGAGCGACTGCCGAATTAGCGGGCGCGCCGCCGTGTGTGTGAGACGCGCAACTTCTCGTTGCACCTCCTGTCATCCGCTTGGCGCGTGCAGCCTTCGACACTCGCGGAAGACGCATCTTGTCCCTGGTGTCCAGCGCAGGAGGGCTGGCGCGCGGCCGACCGGCGTAAGGCCTGTGCGGGGTGTGGCAGAGTCTTGTTGGAGGGCGCCACTGCTGGCGATGTGAGCTTCCTCGCCTCGCCTCGCCTCGCCTCGCCTCGCCTCAGACGAGGTGTTTGCGTAATTTGCAGTGCATTCGCACCTTTCCTATCCCTGTCCCTGTCCCCGTCCCGACTTGTCCCGACTTTGCTCGACTGCCGCTCGCTGCCGCTCGGGTCGTGGCCCATATAACAGCGCAAGCACAAGAAACGTCTGCAGGAGATGACGAGACGAGACGAGTCGACTAAGGAATAAATTTATAATTACATATCGAAGTAGGAATTGTACACCGCTACACAACAACAGGCGCTGACGTATTTCAGAACACATCTGCCGATTCGTACTGTTTTGTCGTTTTCAAAGACTTCCTGGCGAACTTGGTTAGCACATTCTCCCTCAAACTGAGATATTTACTGCAATTTCGCACCTTATGGTCATTACAGTAGATTAAAATGCTTAAGCAAGAATCTTTGTCACAACAGAACGGTGGTATGGAAAGAGGGCGGTATAAAAAAAAAAGTAAATGAAAGGGAGCCAACAGCACGTGGTGTTCCCAGGTGGTCACCCATCCAAGTACTAACCACGCCCGATGTTGTTTAACTTCGGTGATCGGACGAGAACCGGTGTATTCAACATGGTATGGCCGTTGGCGCCCATGTAATGTAGGCGCATGGAAGAATTCGCATTCGGTTCTTATCCCAACACACACAAAATCATACTTTTCGGTCGAAAGCAGCCGCATTTTTTTTTATTGACAATTCGTCACGTTAGCGCGAACGCAATCCTGAGATCCAAAACTTATGAGCCGGAAGGACGCGCTTCGTGTATTTTTTTTTTTTGGAGATTTATGAATTTATTTATTAACATTACATCGTTACAAGCTAACAACTTTACAACATAAAACACGAACAGAATTGTAATTGTATGCACTTCCTTCCGCAATCCGACGTGCCAGCAGAGCGACTGCCGAATTAGCGGGCGCGCCGCCGTGTGTGTGAGACGCGCAACTTCTCGTTGCACCTCCTGTCATCCGCTTGGCGCGTGCAGCCTTCGACACTCGCGGAAGACGCATCTTGTCCCTGGTGTCCAGCGCAGGAGGGCTGGCGCGCGGCCGACCGGCGTAAGGCCTGTGCGGGGTGTGGCAGAGTCTTGTTGGAGGGCGCCACTGCTGGCGATGTGAGCTTCCTCGCCTCGCCTCGCCTCGCCTCGCCTCGCCTCAGACGAGGTGTTTGCGTAATTTGCAGTGCATTCGCACCTTTCCTATCCCTGTCCCTGTCCCCGTCCCGACTTGTCCCGACTTTGCTCGACTGCCGCTCGCTGCCGCTCGGGTCGTGGCCCATATAACAGCGCAAGCACAAGAAACGTCTGCAGGAGATGACGAGACGAGACGAGTCGACTAAGGAATAAATTTATAATTACATATCGAAGTAGGAATTGTACACCGCTACACAACAACAGGCGCTGACGTATTTCAGAACACATCTGCCGATTCGTACTGTTTTGTCGTTTTCAAAGACTTCCTGGCGAACTTGGTTAGCACATTCTCCCTCAAACTGAGATATTTACTGCAATTTCGCACCTTATGGTCATTACAGTAGATTAAAATGCTTAAGCAAGAATCTTTGTCACAACAGAACGGTGGTATGGAAAGAGGGCGGTATAAAAAAAAAAGTAAATGAAAGGGAGCCAACAGCACGTGGTGTTCCCAGGTGGTCACCCATCCAAGTACTAACCACGCCCGATGTTGTTTAACTTCGGTGATCGGACGAGAACCGGTGTATTCAACATGGTATGGCCGTTGGCGCCCATGTAATGTAGGCGCATGGAAGAATTCGCATTCGGTTCTTATCCCAACACACACAAAATCATACTTTTCGGTCGAAAGCAGCCGCATTTTTTTTTATTGACAATTCGTCACGTTAGCGCGAACGCAATCCTGAGATCCAAAACTTATGAGCCGGAAGGACGCGCTTCGTGTATTTTTTTTTTTTGGAGATTTATGAATTTATTTATTAACATTACATCGTTACAAGCTAACAACTTTACAACATAAAACACGAACAGAATTGTAATTGTATGCACTTCCTTCCGCAATCCGACGTGCCAGCAGAGCGACTGCCGAATTAGCGGGCGCGCCGCCGTGTGTGTGAGACGCGCAACTTCTCGTTGCACCTCCTGTCATCCGCTTGGCGCGTGCAGCCTTCGACACTCGCGGAAGACGCATCTTGTCCCTGGTGTCCAGCGCAGGAGGGCTGGCGCGCGGCCGACCGGCGTAAGGCCTGTGCGGGGTGTGGCAGAGTCTTGTTGGAGGGCGCCACTGCTGGCGATGTGAGCTTCCTCGCCTCGCCTCGCCTCGCCTCGCCTCGCCTCAGACGAGGTGTTTGCGTAATTTGCAGTGCATTCGCACCTTTCCTATCCCTGTCCCTGTCCCCGTCCCGACTTGTCCCGACTTTGCTCGACTGCCGCTCGCTGCCGCTCGGGTCGTGGCCCATATAACAGCGCAAGCACAAGAAACGTCTGCAGGAGATGACGAGACGAGACGAGTCGACTAAGGAATAAATTTATAATTACATATCGAAGTAGGAATTGTACACCGCTACACAACAACAGGCGCTGACGTATTTCAGAACACATCTGCCGATTCGTACTGTTTTGTCGTTTTCAAAGACTTCCTGGCGAACTTGGTTAGCACATTCTCCCTCAAACTGAGATATTTACTGCAATTTCGCACCTTATGGTCATTACAGTAGATTAAAATGCTTAAGCAAGAATCTTTGTCACAACAGAACGGTGGTATGGAAAGAGGGCGGTATAAAAAAAAAAGTAAATGAAAGGGAGCCAACAGCACGTGGTGTTCCCAGGTGGTCACCCATCCAAGTACTAACCACGCCCGATGTTGTTTAACTTCGGTGATCGGACGAGAACCGGTGTATTCAACATGGTATGGCCGTTGGCGCCCATGTAATGTAGGCGCATGGAAGAATTCGCATTCGGTTCTTATCCCAACACACACAAAATCATACTTTTCGGTCGAAAGCAGCCGCATTTTTTTTTATTGACAATTCGTCACGTTAGCGCGAACGCAATCCTGAGATCCAAAACTTATGAGCCGGAAGGACGCGCTTCGTGTATTTTTTTTTTTTTGGAGATTTATGAATTTATTTATTAACATTACATCGTTACAAGCTAACAACTTTACAACATAAAACACGAACAGAATTGTAATTGTATGCACTTCCTTCCGCAATCCGACGTGCCAGCAGAGCGACTGCCGAATTAGCGGGCGCGCCGCCGTGTGTGTGAGACGCGCAACTTCTCGTTGCACCTCCTGTCATCCGCTTGGCGCGTGCAGCCTTCGACACTCGCGGAAGACGCATCTTGTCCCTGGTGTCCAGCGCAGGAGGGCTGGCGCGCGGCCGACCGGCGTAAGGCCTGTGCGGGGTGTGGCAGAGTCTTGTTGGAGGGCGCCACTGCTGGCGATGTGAGCTTCCTCGCCTCGCCTCGCCTCGCCTCGCCTCGCCTCAGACGAGGTGTTTGCGTAATTTGCAGTGCATTCGCACCTTTCCTATCCCTGTCCCTGTCCCCGTCCCGACTTGTCCCGACTTTGCTCGACTGCCGCTCGCTGCCGCTCGGGTCGTGGCCCATATAACAGCGCAAGCACAAGAAACGTCTGCAGGAGATGACGAGACGAGACGAGTCGACTAAGGAATAAATTTATAATTACATATCGAAGTAGGAATTGTACACCGCTACACAACAACAGGCGCTGACGTATTTCAGAACACATCTGCCGATTCGTACTGTTTTGTCGTTTTCAAAGACTTCCTGGCGAACTTGGTTAGCACATTCTCCCTCAAACTGAGATATTTACTGCAATTTCGCACCTTATGGTCATTACAGTAGATTAAAATGCTTAAGCAAGAATCTTTGTCACAACAGAACGGTGGTATGGAAAGAGGGCGGTATAAAAAAAAAAGTAAATGAAAGGGAGCCAACAGCACGTGGTGTTCCCAGGTGGTCACCCATCCAAGTACTAACCACGCCCGATGTTGTTTAACTTCGGTGATCGGACGAGAACCGGTGTATTCAACATGGTATGGCCGTTGGCGCCCATGTAATGTAGGCGCATGGAAGAATTCGCATTCGGTTCTTATCCCAACACACACAAAATCATACTTTTCGGTCGAAAGCAGCCGCATTTTTTTTTATTGACAATTCGTCACGTTAGCGCGAACGCAATCCTGAGATCCAAAACTTATGAGCCGGAAGGACGCGCTTCGTGTATTTTTTTTTTTTGGAGATTTATGAATTTATTTATTAACATTACATCGTTACAAGCTAACAACTTTACAACATAAAACACGAACAGAATTGTAATTGTATGCACTTCCTTCCGCAATCCGACGTGCCAGCAGAGCGACTGCCGAATTAGCGGGCGCGCCGCCGTGTGTGTGAGACGCGCAACTTCTCGTTGCACCTCCTGTCATCCGCTTGGCGCGTGCAGCCTTCGACACTCGCGGAAGACGCATCTTGTCCCTGGTGTCCAGCGCAGGAGGGCTGGCGCGCGGCCGACCGGCGTAAGGCCTGTGCGGGGTGTGGCAGAGTCTTGTTGGAGGGCGCCACTGCTGGCGATGTGAGCTTCCTCGCCTCGCCTCGCCTCGCCTCGCCTCGCCTCAGACGAGGTGTTTGCGTAATTTGCAGTGCATTCGCACCTTTCCTATCCCTGTCCCTGTCCCCGTCCCGACTTGTCCCGACTTTGCTCGACTGCCGCTCGCTGCCGCTCGGGTCGTGGCCCATATAACAGCGCAAGCACAAGAAACGTCTGCAGGAGATGACGAGACGAGACGAGTCGACTAAGGAATAAATTTATAATTACATATCGAAGTAGGAATTGTACACCGCTACACAACAACAGGCGCTGACGTATTTCAGAACACATCTGCCGATTCGTACTGTTTTGTCGTTTTCAAAGACTTCCTGGCGAACTTGGTTAGCACATTCTCCCTCAAACTGAGATATTTACTGCAATTTCGCACCTTATGGTCATTACAGTAGATTAAAATGCTTAAGCAAGAATCTTTGTCACAACAGAACGGTGGTATGGAAAGAGGGCGGTATAAAAAAAAAAGTAAATGAAAGGGAGCCAACAGCACGTGGTGTTCCCAGGTGGTCACCCATCCAAGTACTAACCACGCCCGATGTTGTTTAACTTCGGTGATCGGACGAGAACCGGTGTATTCAACATGGTATGGCCGTTGGCGCCCATGTAATGTAGGCGCATGGAAGAATTCGCATTCGGTTCTTATCCCAACACACACAAAATCATACTTTTCGGTCGAAAGCAGCCGCATTTTTTTTTATTGACAATTCGTCACGTTAGCGCGAACGCAATCCTGAGATCCAAAACTTATGAGCCGGAAGGACGCGCTTCGTGTATTTTTTTTTTTTGGAGATTTATGAATTTATTTATTAACATTACATCGTTACAAGCTAACAACTTTACAACATAAAACACGAACAGAATTGTAATTGTATGCACTTCCTTCCGCAATCCGACGTGCCAGCAGAGCGACTGCCGAATTAGCGAGCGCGCCGCCGTGTGTGTGAGACGCGCAACTTCTCGTTGCACCTCCTGTCATCCGCTTGGCGCGTGCAGCCTTCGACACTCGCGGAAGACGCATCTTGTCCCTGGTGTCCAGCGCAGGAGGGCTGGCGCGCGGCCGACCGGCGTAAGGCCTGTGCGGGGTGTGGCAGAGTCTTGTTGGAGGGCGCCACTGCTGGCGATGTGAGCTTCCTCGCCTCGCCTCGCCTCGCCTCGCCTCGCCTCAGACGAGGTGTTTGCGTAATTTGCAGTGCATTCGCACCTTTCCTATCCCTGTCCCTGTCCCCGTCCCGACTTGTCCCGACTTTGCTCGACTGCCGCTCGCTGCCGCTCGGGTCGTGGCCCATATAACAGCGCAAGCACAAGAAACGTCTGCAGGAGATGACGAGACGAGACGAGTCGACTAAGGAATAAATTTATAATTACATATCGAAGTAGGAATTGTACACCGCTACACAACAACAGGCGCTGACGTATTTCAGAACACATCTGCCGATTCGTACTGTTTTGTCGTTTTCAAAGACTTCCTGGCGAACTTGGTTAGCACATTCTCCCTCAAACTGAGATATTTACTGCAATTTCGCACCTTATGGTCATTACAGTAGATTAAAATGCTTAAGCAAGAATCTTTGTCACAACAGAACGGTGGTATGGAAAGAGGGCGGTATAAAAAAAAAAGTAAATGAAAGGGAGCCAACAGCACGTGGTGTTCCCAGGTGGTCACCCATCCAAGTACTAACCACGCCCGATGTTGTTTAACTTCGGTGATCGGACGAGAACCGGTGTATTCAACATGGTATGGCCGTTGGCGCCCATGTAATGTAGGCGCATGGAAGAATTCGCATTCGGTTCTTATCCCAACACACACAAAATCATACTTTTCGGTCGAAAGCAGCCGCATTTTTTTTTATTGACAATTCGTCACGTTAGCGCGAACGCAATCCTGAGATCCAAAACTTATGAGCCGGAAGGACGCGCTTCGTGTATTTTTTTTTTTTGGAGATTTATGAATTTATTTATTAACATTACATCGTTACAAGCTAACAACTTTACAACATAAAACACGAACAGAATTGTAATTGTATGCACTTCCTTCCGCAATCCGACGTGCCAGCAGAGCGACTGCCGAATTAGCGAGCGCGCCGCCGTGTGTGTGAGACGCGCAACTTCTCGTTGCACCTCCTGTCATCCGCTTGGCGCGTGCAGCCTTCGACACTCGCGGAAGACGCATCTTGTCCCTGGTGTCCAGCGCAGGAGGGCTGGCGCGCGGCCGACCGGCGTAAGGCCTGTGCGGGGTGTGGCAGAGTCTTGTTGGAGGGCGCCACTGCTGGCGATGTGAGCTTCCTCGCCTCGCCTCGCCTCGCCTCGCCTCGCCTCAGACGAGGTGTTTGCGTAATTTGCAGTGCATTCGCACCTTTCCTATCCCTGTCCCTGTCCCCGTCCCGACTTGTCCCGACTTTGCTCGACTGCCGCTCGCTGCCGCTCGGGTCGTGGCCCATATAACAGCGCAAGCACAAGAAACGTCTGCAGGAGATGACGAGACGAGACGAGTCGACTAAGGAATAAATTTATAATTACATATCGAAGTAGGAATTGTACACCGCTACACAACAACAGGCGCTGACGTATTTCAGAACACATCTGCCGATTCGTACTGTTTTGTCGTTTTCAAAGACTTCCTGGCGAACTTGGTTAGCACATTCTCCCTCAAACTGAGATATTTACTGCAATTTCGCACCTTATGGTCATTACAGTAGATTAAAATGCTTAAGCAAGAATCTTTGTCACAACAGAACGGTGGTATGGAAAGAGGGCGGTATAAAAAAAAAAGTAAATGAAAGGGAGCCAACAGCACGTGGTGTTCCCAGGTGGTCACCCATCCAAGTACTAACCACGCCCGATGTTGTTTAACTTCGGTGATCGGACGAGAACCGGTGTATTCAACATGGTATGGCCGTTGGCGCCCATGTAATGTAGGCGCATGGAAGAATTCGCATTCGGTTCTTATCCCAACACACACAAAATCATACTTTTCGGTCGAAAGCAGCCGCATTTTTTTTTATTGACAATTCGTCACGTTAGCGCGAACGCAATCCTGAGATCCAAAACTTATGAGCCGGAAGGACGCGCTTCGTGTATTTTTTTTTTTTTGGAGATTTATGAATTTATTTATTAACATTACATCGTTACAAGCTAACAACTTTACAACATAAAACACGAACAGAATTGTAATTGTATGCACTTCCTTCCGCAATCCGACGTGCCAGCAGAGCGACTGCCGAATTAGCGGGCGCGCCGCCGTGTGTGTGAGACGCGCAACTTCTCGTTGCACCTCCTGTCATCCGCTTGGCGCGTGCAGCCTTCGACACTCGCGGAAGACGCATCTTGTCCCTGGTGTCCAGCGCAGGAGGGCTGGCGCGCGGCCGACCGGCGTAAGGCCTGTGCGGGGTGTGGCAGAGTCTTGTTGGAGGGCGCCACTGCTGGCGATGTGAGCTTCCTCGCCTCGCCTCGCCTCGCCTCGCCTCGCCTCAGACGAGGTGTTTGCGTAATTTGCAGTGCATTCGCACCTTTCCTATCCCTGTCCCTGTCCCCGTCCCGACTTGTCCCGACTTTGCTCGACTGCCGCTCGCTGCCGCTCGGGTCGTGGCCCATATAACAGCGCAAGCACAAGAAACGTCTGCAGGAGATGACGAGACGAGACGAGTCGACTAAGGAATAAATTTATAATTACATATCGAAGTAGGAATTGTACACCGCTACACAACAACAGGCGCTGACGTATTTCAGAACACATCTGCCGATTCGTACTGTTTTGTCGTTTTCAAAGACTTCCTGGCGAACTTGGTTAGCACATTCTCCCTCAAACTGAGATATTTACTGCAATTTCGCACCTTATGGTCATTACAGTAGATTAAAATGCTTAAGCAAGAATCTTTGTCACAACAGAACGGTGGTATGGAAAGAGGGCGGTATAAAAAAAAAAGTAAATGAAAGGGAGCCAACAGCACGTGGTGTTCCCAGGTGGTCACCCATCCAAGTACTAACCACGCCCGATGTTGTTTAACTTCGGTGATCGGACGAGAACCGGTGTATTCAACATGGTATGGCCGTTGGCGCCCATGTAATGTAGGCGCATGGAAGAATTCGCATTCGGTTCTTATCCCAACACACACAAAATCATACTTTTCGGTCGAAAGCAGCCGCATTTTTTTTTATTGACAATTCGTCACGTTAGCGCGAACGCAATCCTGAGATCCAAAACTTATGAGCCGGAAGGACGCGCTTCGTGTATTTTTTTTTTTTTGGAGATTTATGAATTTATTTATTAACATTACATCGTTACAAGCTAACAACTTTACAACATAAAACACGAACAGAATTGTAATTGTATGCACTTCCTTCCGCAATCCGACGTGCCAGCAGAGCGACTGCCGAATTAGCGGGCGCGCCGCCGTGTGTGTGAGACGCGCAACTTCTCGTTGCACCTCCTGTCATCCGCTTGGCGCGTGCAGCCTTCGACACTCGCGGAAGACGCATCTTGTCCCTGGTGTCCAGCGCAGGAGGGCTGGCGCGCGGCCGACCGGCGTAAGGCCTGTGCGGGGTGTGGCAGAGTCTTGTTGGAGGGCGCCACTGCTGGCGATGTGAGCTTCCTCGCCTCGCCTCGCCTCGCCTCGCCTCGCCTCAGACGAGGTGTTTGCGTAATTTGCAGTGCATTCGCACCTTTCCTATCCCTGTCCCTGTCCCCGTCCCGACTTGTCCCGACTTTGCTCGACTGCCGCTCGCTGCCGCTCGGGTCGTGGCCCATATAACAGCGCAAGCACAAGAAACGTCTGCAGGAGATGACGAGACGAGACGAGTCGACTAAGGAATAAATTTATAATTACATATCGAAGTAGGAATTGTACACCGCTACACAACAACAGGCGCTGACGTATTTCAGAACACATCTGCCGATTCGTACTGTTTTGTCGTTTTCAAAGACTTCCTGGCGAACTTGGTTAGCACATTCTCCCTCAAACTGAGATATTTACTGCAATTTCGCACCTTATGGTCATTACAGTAGATTAAAATGCTTAAGCAAGAATCTTTGTCACAACAGAACGGTGGTATGGAAAGAGGGCGGTATAAAAAAAAAAGTAAATGAAAGGGAGCCAACAGCACGTGGTGTTCCCAGGTGGTCACCCATCCAAGTACTAACCACGCCCGATGTTGTTTAACTTCGGTGATCGGACGAGAACCGGTGTATTCAACATGGTATGGCCGTTGGCGCCCATGTAATGTAGGCGCATGGAAGAATTCGCATTCGGTTCTTATCCCAACACACACAAAATCATACTTTTCGGTCGAAAGCAGCCGCATTTTTTTTTATTGACAATTCGTCACGTTAGCGCGAACGCAATCCTGAGATCCAAAACTTATGAGCCGGAAGGACGCGCTTCGTGTATTTTTTTTTTTTGGAGATTTATGAATTTATTTATTAACATTACATCGTTACAAGCTAACAACTTTACAACATAAAACACGAACAGAATTGTAATTGTATGCACTTCCTTCCGCAATCCGACGTGCCAGCAGAGCGACTGCCGAATTAGCGAGCGCGCCGCCGTGTGTGTGAGACGCGCAACTTCTCGTTGCACCTCCTGTCATCCGCTTGGCGCGTGCAGCCTTCGACACTCGCGGAAGACGCATCTTGTCCCTGGTGTCCAGCGCAGGAGGGCTGGCGCGCGGCCGACCGGCGTAAGGCCTGTGCGGGGTGTGGCAGAGTCTTGTTGGAGGGCGCCACTGCTGGCGATGTGAGCTTCCTCGCCTCGCCTCGCCTCGCCTCGCCTCGCCTCAGACGAGGTGTTTGCGTAATTTGCAGTGCATTCGCACCTTTCCTATCCCTGTCCCTGTCCCCGTCCCGACTTGTCCCGACTTTGCTCGACTGCCGCTCGCTGCCGCTCGGGTCGTGGCCCATATAACAGCGCAAGCACAAGAAACGTCTGCAGGAGATGACGAGACGAGACGAGTCGACTAAGGAATAAATTTATAATTACATATCGAAGTAGGAATTGTACACCGCTACACAACAACAGGCGCTGACGTATTTCAGAACACATCTGCCGATTCGTACTGTTTTGTCGTTTTCAAAGACTTCCTGGCGAACTTGGTTAGCACATTCTCCCTCAAACTGAGATATTTACTGCAATTTCGCACCTTATGGTCATTACAGTAGATTAAAATGCTTAAGCAAGAATCTTTGTCACAACAGAACGGTGGTATGGAAAGAGGGCGGTATAAAAAAAAAAGTAAATGAAAGGGAGCCAACAGCACGTGGTGTTCCCAGGTGGTCACCCATCCAAGTACTAACCACGCCCGATGTTGTTTAACTTCGGTGATCGGACGAGAACCGGTGTATTCAACATGGTATGGCCGTTGGCGCCCATGTAATGTAGGCGCATGGAAGAATTCGCATTCGGTTCTTATCCCAACACACACAAAATCATACTTTTCGGTCGAAAGCAGCCGCATTTTTTTTTATTGACAATTCGTCACGTTAGCGCGAACGCAATCCTGAGATCCAAAACTTATGAGCCGGAAGGACGCGCTTCGTGTATTTTTTTTTTTTTGGAGATTTATGAATTTATTTATTAACATTACATCGTTACAAGCTAACAACTTTACAACATAAAACACGAACAGAATTGTAATTGTATGCACTTCCTTCCGCAATCCGACGTGCCAGCAGAGCGACTGCCGAATTAGCGGGCGCGCCGCCGTGTGTGTGAGACGCGCAACTTCTCGTTGCACCTCCTGTCATCCGCTTGGCACGTGCAGCCTTCGACACTCGCGGAAGACGCATCTTGTCCCTGGTGTCCAGCGCAGGAGGGCTGGCGCGCGGCCGACCGGCGTAAGGCCTGTGCGGGGTGTGGCAGAGTCTTGTTGGAGGGCGCCACTGCTGGCGATGTGAGCTTCCTCGCCTCGCCTCGCCTCGCCTCGCCTCGCCTCAGACGAGGTGTTTGCGTAATTTGCAGTGCATTCGCACCTTTCCTATCCCTGTCCCTGTCCCCGTCCCGACTTGTCCCGACTTTGCTCGACTGCCGCTCGCTGCCGCTCGGGTCGTGGCCCATATAACAGCGCAAGCACAAGAAACGTCTGCAGGAGATGACGAGACGAGACGAGTCGACTAAGGAATAAATTTATAATTACATATCGAAGTAGGAATTGTACACCGCTACACAACAACAGGCGCTGACGTATTTCAGAACACATCTGCCGATTCGTACTGTTTTGTCGTTTTCAAAGACTTCCTGGCGAACTTGGTTAGCACATTCTCCCTCAAACTGAGATATTTACTGCAATTTCGCACCTTATGGTCATTACAGTAGATTAAAATGCTTAAGCAAGAATCTTTGTCACAACAGAACGGTGGTATGGAAAGAGGGCGGTATAAAAAAAAAAGTAAATGAAAGGGAGCCAACAGCACGTGGTGTTCCCAGGTGGTCACCCATCCAAGTACTAACCACGCCCGATGTTGTTTAACTTCGGTGATCGGACGAGAACCGGTGTATTCAACATGGTATGGCCGTTGGCGCCCATGTAATGTAGGCGCATGGAAGAATTCGCATTCGGTTCTTATCCCAACACACACAAAATCATACTTTTCGGTCGAAAGCAGCCGCATTTTTTTTTATTGACAATTCGTCACGTTAGCGCGAACGCAATCCTGAGATCCAAAACTTATGAGCCGGAAGGACGCGCTTCGTGTATTTTTTTTTTTTGGAGATTTATGAATTTATTTATTAACATTACATCGTTACAAGCTAACAACTTTACAACATAAAACACGAACAGAATTGTAATTGTATGCACTTCCTTCCGCAATCCGACGTGCCAGCAGAGCGACTGCCGAATTAGCGGGCGCGCCGCCGTGTGTGTGAGACGCGCAACTTCTCGTTGCACCTCCTGTCATCCGCTTGGCGCGTGCAGCCTTCGACACTCGCGGAAGACGCATCTTGTCCCTGGTGTCCAGCGCAGGAGGGCTGGCGCGCGGCCGACCGGCGTAAGGCCTGTGCGGGGTGTGGCAGAGTCTTGTTGGAGGGCGCCACTGCTGGCGATGTGAGCTTCCTCGCCTCGCCTCGCCTCGCCTCGCCTCGCCTCAGACGAGGTGTTTGCGTAATTTGCAGTGCATTCGCACCTTTCCTATCCCTGTCCCTGTCCCCGTCCCGACTTGTCCCGACTTTGCTCGACTGCCGCTCGCTGCCGCTCGGGTCGTGGCCCATATAACAGCGCAAGCACAAGAAACGTCTGCAGGAGATGACGAGACGAGACGAGTCGACTAAGGAATAAATTTATAATTACATATCGAAGTAGGAATTGTACACCGCTACACAACAACAGGCGCTGACGTATTTCAGAACACATCTGCCGATTCGTACTGTTTTGTCGTTTTCAAAGACTTCCTGGCGAACTTGGTTAGCACATTCTCCCTCAAACTGAGATATTTACTGCAATTTCGCACCTTATGGTCATTACAGTAGATTAAAATGCTTAAGCAAGAATCTTTGTCACAACAGAACGGTGGTATGGAAAGAGGGCGGTATAAAAAAAAAAGTAAATGAAAGGGAGCCAACAGCACGTGGTGTTCCCAGGTGGTCACCCATCCAAGTACTAACCACGCCCGATGTTGTTTAACTTCGGTGATCGGACGAGAACCGGTGTATTCAACATGGTATGGCCGTTGGCGCCCATGTAATGTAGGCGCATGGAAGAATTCGCATTCGGTTCTTATCCCAACACACACAAAATCATACTTTTCGGTCGAAAGCAGCCGCATTTTTTTTTATTGACAATTCGTCACGTTAGCGCGAACGCAATCCTGAGATCCAAAACTTATGAGCCGGAAGGACGCGCTTCGTGTATTTTTTTTTTTTGGAGATTTATGAATTTATTTATTAACATTACATCGTTACAAGCTAACAACTTTACAACATAAAACACGAACAGAATTGTAATTGTATGCACTTCCTTCCGCAATCCGACGTGCCAGCAGAGCGACTGCCGAATTAGCGGGCGCGCCGCCGTGTGTGTGAGACGCGCAACTTCTCGTTGCACCTCCTGTCATCCGCTTGGCGCGTGCAGCCTTCGACACTCGCGGAAGACGCATCTTGTCCCTGGTGTCCAGCGCAGGAGGGCTGGCGCGCGGCCGACCGGCGTAAGGCCTGTGCGGGGTGTGGCAGAGTCTTGTTGGAGGGCGCCACTGCTGGCGATGTGAGCTTCCTCGCCTCGCCTCGCCTCGCCTCGCCTCGCCTCAGACGAGGTGTTTGCGTAATTTGCAGTGCATTCGCACCTTTCCTATCCCTGTCCCTGTCCCCGTCCCGACTTGTCCCGACTTTGCTCGACTACCGCTCGCTGCCGCTCGGGTCGTGGCCCATATAACAGCGCAAGCACAAGAAACGTCTGCAGGAGATGACGAGACGAGACGAGTCGACTAAGGAATAAATTTATAATTACATATCGAAGTAGGAATTGTACACCGCTACACAACAACAGGCGCTGACGTATTTCAGAACACATCTGCCGATTCGTACTGTTTTGTCGTTTTCAAAGACTTCCTGGCGAACTTGGTTAGCACATTCTCCCTCAAACTGAGATATTTACTGCAATTTCGCACCTTATGGTCATTACAGTAGATTAAAATGCTTAAGCAAGAATCTTTGTCACAACAGAACGGTGGTATGGAAAGAGGGCGGTATAAAAAAAAAAGTAAATGAAAGGGAGCCAACAGCACGCGGTGTTCCCAGGTGGTCACCCATCCAAGTACTAACCACGCCCGATGTTGTTTAACTTCGGTGATCGGACGAGAACCGGTGTATTCAACATGGTATGGCCGTTGGCGCCCATGTAATGTAGGCGCATGGAAGAATTCGCATTCGGTTCTTATCCCAACACACACAAAATCATACTTTTCGGTCGAAAGCAGCCGCATTTTTTTTTATTGACAATTCGTCACGTTAGCGCGAACGCAATCCTGAGATCCAAAACTTATGAGCCGGAAGGACGCGCTTCGTGTATTTTTTTTTTTTTGGAGATTTATGAATTTATTTATTAACATTACATCGTTACAAGCTAACAACTTTACAACATAAAACACGAACAGAATTGTAATTGTATGCACTTCCTTCCGCAATCCGACGTGCCAGCAGAGCGACTGCCGAATTAGCGGGCGCGCCGCCGTGTGTGTGAGACGCGCAACTTCTCGTTGCACCTCCTGTCATCCGCTTGGCGCGTGCAGCCTTCGACACTCGCGGAAGACGCATCTTGTCCCTGGTGTCCAGCGCAGGAGGGCTGGCGCGCGGCCGACCGGCGTAAGGCCTGTGCGGGGTGTGGCAGAGTCTTGTTGGAGGGCGCCACTGCTGGCGATGTGAGCTTCCTCGCCTCGCCTCGCCTCGCCTCGCCTCGCCTCAGACGAGGTGTTTGCGTAATTTGCAGTGCATTCGCACCTTTCCTATCCCTGTCCCTGTCCCCGTCCCGACTTGTCCCGACTTTGCTCGACTACCGCTCGCTGCCGCTCGGGTCGTGGCCCATATAACAGCGCAAGCACAAGAAACGTCTGCAGGAGATGACGAGACGAGACGAGTCGACTAAGGAATAAATTTATAATTACATATCGAAGTAGGAATTGTACACCGCTACACAACAACAGGCGCTGACGTATTTCAGAACACATCTGCCGATTCGTACTGTTTTGTCGTTTTCAAAGACTTCCTGGCGAACTTGGTTAGCACATTCTCCCTCAAACTGAGATATTTACTGCAATTTCGCACCTTATGGTCATTACAGTAGATTAAAATGCTTAAGCAAGAATCTTTGTCACAACAGAACGGTGGTATGGAAAGAGGGCGGTATAAAAAAAAAAGTAAATGAAAGGGAGCCAACAGCACGCGGTGTTCCCAGGTGGTCACCCATCCAAGTACTAACCACGCCCGATGTTGTTTAACTTCGGTGATCGGACGAGAACCGGTGTATTCAACATGGTATGGCCGTTGGCGCCCATGTAATGTAGGCGCATGGAAGAATTCGCATTCGGTTCTTATCCCAACACACACAAAATCATACTTTTCGGTCGAAAGCAGCCGCATTTTTTTTTATTGACAATTCGTCACGTTAGCGCGAACGCAATCCTGAGATCCAAAACTTATGAGCCGGAAGGACGCGCTTCGTGTATTTTTTTTTTTTTGGAGATTTATGAATTTATTTATTAACATTACATCGTTACAAGCTAACAACTTTACAACATAAAACACGAACAGAATTGTAATTGTATGCACTTCCTTCCGCAATCCGACGTGCCAGCAGAGCGACTGCCGAATTAGCGGGCGCGCCGCCGTGTGTGTGAGACGCGCAACTTCTCGTTGCACCTCCTGTCATCCGCTTGGCGCGTGCAGCCTTCGACACTCGCGGAAGACGCATCTTGTCCCTGGTGTCCAGCGCAGGAGGGCTGGCGCGCGGCCGACCGGCGTAAGGCCTGTGCGGGGTGTGGCAGAGTCTTGTTGGAGGGCGCCACTGCTGGCGATGTGAGCTTCCTCGCCTCGCCTCGCCTCGCCTCGCCTCGCCTCAGACGAGGTGTTTGCGTAATTTGCAGTGCATTCGCACCTTTCCTATCCCTGTCCCTGTCCCCGTCCCGACTTGTCCCGACTTTGCTCGACTGCCGCTCGCTGCCGCTCGGGTCGTGGCCCATATAACAGCGCAAGCACAAGAAACGTCTGCAGGAGATGACGAGACGAGACGAGTCGACTAAGGAATAAATTTATAATTACATATCGAAGTAGGAATTGTACACCGCTACACAACAACAGGCGCTGACGTATTTCAGAACACATCTGCCGATTCGTACTGTTTTGTCGTTTTCAAAGACTTCCTGGCGAACTTGGTTAGCACATTCTCCCTCAAACTGAGATATTTACTGCAATTTCGCACCTTATGGTCATTACAGTAGATTAAAATGCTTAAGCAAGAATCTTTGTCACAACAGAACGGTGGTATGGAAAGAGGGCGGTATAAAAAAAAAAGTAAATGAAAGGGAGCCAACAGCACGTGGTGTTCCCAGGTGGTCACCCATCCAAGTACTAACCACGCCCGATGTTGTTTAACTTCGGTGATCGGACGAGAACCGGTGTATTCAACATGGTATGGCCGTTGGCGCCCATGTAATGTAGGCGCATGGAAGAATTCGCATTCGGTTCTTATCCCAACACACACAAAATCATACTTTTCGGTCGAAAGCAGCCGCATTTTTTTTTATTGACAATTCGTCACGTTAGCGCGAACGCAATCCTGAGATCCAAAACTTATGAGCCGGAAGGACGCGCTTCGTGTATTTTTTTTTTTTGGAGATTTATGAATTTATTTATTAACATTACATCGTTACAAGCTAACAACTTTACAACATAAAACACGAACAGAATTGTAATTGTATGCACTTCCTTCCGCAATCCGACGTGCCAGCAGAGCGACTGCCGAATTAGCGGGCGCGCCGCCGTGTGTGTGAGACGCGCAACTTCTCGTTGCACCTCCTGTCATCCGCTTGGCGCGTGCAGCCTTCGACACTCGCGGAAGACGCATCTTGTCCCTGGTGTCCAGCGCAGGAGGGCTGGCGCGCGGCCGACCGGCGTAAGGCCTGTGCGGGGTGTGGCAGAGTCTTGTTGGAGGGCGCCACTGCTGGCGATGTGAGCTTCCTCGCCTCGCCTCGCCTCGCCTCGCCTCGCCTCAGACGAGGTGTTTGCGTAATTTGCAGTGCATTCGCACCTTTCCTATCCCTGTCCCTGTCCCCGTCCCGACTTGTCCCGACTTTGCTCGACTGCCGCTCGCTGCCGCTCGGGTCGTGGCCCATATAACAGCGCAAGCACAAGAAACGTCTGCAGGAGATGACGAGACGAGACGAGTCGACTAAGGAATAAATTTATAATTACATATCGAAGTAGGAATTGTACACCGCTACACAACAACAGGCGCTGACGTATTTCAGAACACATCTGCCGATTCGTACTGTTTTGTCGTTTTCAAAGACTTCCTGGCGAACTTGGTTAGCACATTCTCCCTCAAACTGAGATATTTACTGCAATTTCGCACCTTATGGTCATTACAGTAGATTAAAATGCTTAAGCAAGAATCTTTGTCACAACAGAACGGTGGTATGGAAAGAGGGCGGTATAAAAAAAAAAGTAAATGAAAGGGAGCCAACAGCACGTGGTGTTCCCAGGTGGTCACCCATCCAAGTACTAACCACGCCCGATGTTGTTTAACTTCGGTGATCGGACGAGAACCGGTGTATTCAACATGGTATGGCCGTTGGCGCCCATGTAATGTAGGCGCATGGAAGAATTCGCATTCGGTTCTTATCCCAACACACACAAAATCATACTTTTCGGTCGAAAGCAGCCGCATTTTTTTTTATTGACAATTCGTCACGTTAGCGCGAACGCAATCCTGAGATCCAAAACTTATGAGCCGGAAGGACGCGCTTCGTGTATTTTTTTTTTTTGGAGATTTATGAATTTATTTATTAACATTACATCGTTACAAGCTAACAACTTTACAACATAAAACACGAACAGAATTGTAATTGTATGCACTTCCTTCCGCAATCCGACGTGCCAGCAGAGCGACTGCCGAATTAGCGGGCGCGCCGCCGTGTGTGTGAGACGCGCAACTTCTCGTTGCACCTCCTGTCATCCGCTTGGCGCGTGCAGCCTTCGACACTCGCGGAAGACGCATCTTGTCCCTGGTGTCCAGCGCAGGAGGGCTGGCGCGCGGCCGACCGGCGTAAGGCCTGTGCGGGGTGTGGCAGAGTCTTGTTGGAGGGCGCCACTGCTGGCGATGTGAGCTTCCTCGCCTCGCCTCGCCTCGCCTCGCCTCGCCTCAGACGAGGTGTTTGCGTAATTTGCAGTGCATTCGCACCTTTCCTATCCCTGTCCCTGTCCCCGTCCCGACTTGTCCCGACTTTGCTCGACTACCGCTCGCTGCCGCTCGGGTCGTGGCCCATATAACAGCGCAAGCACAAGAAACGTCTGCAGGAGATGACGAGACGAGACGAGTCGACTAAGGAATAAATTTATAATTACATATCGAAGTAGGAATTGTACACCGCTACACAACAACAGGCGCTGACGTATTTCAGAACACATCTGCCGATTCGTACTGTTTTGTCGTTTTCAAAGACTTCCTGGCGAACTTGGTTAGCACATTCTCCCTCAAACTGAGATATTTACTGCAATTTCGCACCTTATGGTCATTACAGTAGATTAAAATGCTTAAGCAAGAATCTTTGTCACAACAGAACGGTGGTATGGAAAGAGGGCGGTATAAAAAAAAAAGTAAATGAAAGGGAGCCAACAGCACGCGGTGTTCCCAGGTGGTCACCCATCCAAGTACTAACCACGCCCGATGTTGTTTAACTTCGGTGATCGGACGAGAACCGGTGTATTCAACATGGTATGGCCGTTGGCGCCCATGTAATGTAGGCGCATGGAAGAATTCGCATTCGGTTCTTATCCCAACACACACAAAATCATACTTTTCGGTCGAAAGCAGCCGCATTTTTTTTTATTGACAATTCGTCACGTTAGCGCGAACGCAATCCTGAGATCCAAAACTTATGAGCCGGAAGGACGCGCTTCGTGTATTTTTTTTTTTTTGGAGATTTATGAATTTATTTATTAACATTACATCGTTACAAGCTAACAACTTTACAACATAAAACACGAACAGAATTGTAATTGTATGCACTTCCTTCCGCAATCCGACGTGCCAGCAGAGCGACTGCCGAATTAGCGGGCGCGCCGCCGTGTGTGTGAGACGCGCAACTTCTCGTTGCACCTCCTGTCATCCGCTTGGCGCGTGCAGCCTTCGACACTCGCGGAAGACGCATCTTGTCCCTGGTGTCCAGCGCAGGAGGGCTGGCGCGCGGCCGACCGGCGTAAGGCCTGTGCGGGGTGTGGCAGAGTCTTGTTGGAGGGCGCCACTGCTGGCGATGTGAGCTTCCTCGCCTCGCCTCGCCTCGCCTCGCCTCGCCTCAGACGAGGTGTTTGCGTAATTTGCAGTGCATTCGCACCTTTCCTATCCCTGTCCCTGTCCCCGTCCCGACTTGTCCCGACTTTGCTCGACTGCCGCTCGCTGCCGCTCGGGTCGTGGCCCATATAACAGCGCAAGCACAAGAAACGTCTGCAGGAGATGACGAGACGAGACGAGTCGACTAAGGAATAAATTTATAATTACATATCGAAGTAGGAATTGTACACCGCTACACAACAACAGGCGCTGACGTATTTCAGAACACATCTGCCGATTCGTACTGTTTTGTCGTTTTCAAAGACTTCCTGGCGAACTTGGTTAGCACATTCTCCCTCAAACTGAGATATTTACTGCAATTTCGCACCTTATGGTCATTACAGTAGATTAAAATGCTTAAGCAAGAATCTTTGTCACAACAGAACGGTGGTATGGAAAGAGGGCGGTATAAAAAAAAAAGTAAATGAAAGGGAGCCAACAGCACGTGGTGTTCCCAGGTGGTCACCCATCCAAGTACTAACCACGCCCGATGTTGTTTAACTTCGGTGATCGGACGAGAACCGGTGTATTCAACATGGTATGGCCGTTGGCGCCCATGTAATGTAGGCGCATGGAAGAATTCGCATTCGGTTCTTATCCCAACACACACAAAATCATACTTTTCGGTCGAAAGCAGCCGCATTTTTTTTTATTGACAATTCGTCACGTTAGCGCGAACGCAATCCTGAGATCCAAAACTTATGAGCCGGAAGGACGCGCTTCGTGTATTTTTTTTTTTTGGAGATTTATGAATTTATTTATTAACATTACATCGTTACAAGCTAACAACTTTACAACATAAAACACGAACAGAATTGTAATTGTATGCACTTCCTTCCGCAATCCGACGTGCCAGCAGAGCGACTGCCGAATTAGCGGGCGCGCCGCCGTGTGTGTGAGACGCGCAACTTCTCGTTGCACCTCCTGTCATCCGCTTGGCGCGTGCAGCCTTCGACACTCGCGGAAGACGCATCTTGTCCCTGGTGTCCAGCGCAGGAGGGCTGGCGCGCGGCCGACCGGCGTAAGGCCTGTGCGGGGTGTGGCAGAGTCTTGTTGGAGGGCGCCACTGCTGGCGATGTGAGCTTCCTCGCCTCGCCTCGCCTCGCCTCGCCTCGCCTCAGACGAGGTGTTTGCGTAATTTGCAGTGCATTCGCACCTTTCCTATCCCTGTCCCTGTCCCCGTCCCGACTTGTCCCGACTTTGCTCGACTGCCGCTCGCTGCCGCTCGGGTCGTGGCCCATATAACAGCGCAAGCACAAGAAACGTCTGCAGGAGATGACGAGACGAGACGAGTCGACTAAGGAATAAATTTATAATTACATATCGAAGTAGGAATTGTACACCGCTACACAACAACAGGCGCTGACGTATTTCAGAACACATCTGCCGATTCGTACTGTTTTGTCGTTTTCAAAGACTTCCTGGCGAACTTGGTTAGCACATTCTCCCTCAAACTGAGATATTTACTGCAATTTCGCACCTTATGGTCATTACAGTAGATTAAAATGCTTAAGCAAGAATCTTTGTCACAACAGAACGGTGGTATGGAAAGAGGGCGGTATAAAAAAAAAAGTAAATGAAAGGGAGCCAACAGCACGTGGTGTTCCCAGGTGGTCACCCATCCAAGTACTAACCACGCCCGATGTTGTTTAACTTCGGTGATCGGACGAGAACCGGTGTATTCAACATGGTATGGCCGTTGGCGCCCATGTAATGTAGGCGCATGGAAGAATTCGCATTCGGTTCTTATCCCAACACACACAAAATCATACTTTTCGGTCGAAAGCAGCCGCATTTTTTTTTATTGACAATTCGTCACGTTAGCGCGAACGCAATCCTGAGATCCAAAACTTATGAGCCGGAAGGACGCGCTTCGTGTATTTTTTTTTTTTGGAGATTTATGAATTTATTTATTAACATTACATCGTTACAAGCTAACAACTTTACAACATAAAACACGAACAGAATTGTAATTGTATGCACTTCCTTCCGCAATCCGACGTGCCAGCAGAGCGACTGCCGAATTAGCGGGCGCGCCGCCGTGTGTGTGAGACGCGCAACTTCTCGTTGCACCTCCTGTCATCCGCTTGGCGCGTGCAGCCTTCGACACTCGCGGAAGACGCATCTTGTCCCTGGTGTCCAGCGCAGGAGGGCTGGCGCGCGGCCGACCGGCGTAAGGCCTGTGCGGGGTGTGGCAGAGTCTTGTTGGAGGGCGCCACTGCTGGCGATGTGAGCTTCCTCGCCTCGCCTCGCCTCGCCTCGCCTCGCCTCAGACGAGGTGTTTGCGTAATTTGCAGTGCATTCGCACCTTTCCTATCCCTGTCCCTGTCCCCGTCCCGACTTGTCCCGACTTTGCTCGACTACCGCTCGCTGCCGCTCGGGTCGTGGCCCATATAACAGCGCAAGCACAAGAAACGTCTGCAGGAGATGACGAGACGAGACGAGTCGACTAAGGAATAAATTTATAATTACATATCGAAGTAGGAATTGTACACCGCTACACAACAACAGGCGCTGACGTATTTCAGAACACATCTGCCGATTCGTACTGTTTTGTCGTTTTCAAAGACTTCCTGGCGAACTTGGTTAGCACATTCTCCCTCAAACTGAGATATTTACTGCAATTTCGCACCTTATGGTCATTACAGTAGATTAAAATGCTTAAGCAAGAATCTTTGTCACAACAGAACGGTGGTATGGAAAGAGGGCGGTATAAAAAAAAAAGTAAATGAAAGGGAGCCAACAGCACGCGGTGTTCCCAGGTGGTCACCCATCCAAGTACTAACCACGCCCGATGTTGTTTAACTTCGGTGATCGGACGAGAACCGGTGTATTCAACATGGTATGGCCGTTGGCGCCCATGTAATGTAGGCGCATGGAAGAATTCGCATTCGGTTCTTATCCCAACACACACAAAATCATACTTTTCGGTCGAAAGCAGCCGCATTTTTTTTTATTGACAATTCGTCACGTTAGCGCGAACGCAATCCTGAGATCCAAAACTTATGAGCCGGAAGGACGCGCTTCGTGTATTTTTTTTTTTTTGGAGATTTATGAATTTATTTATTAACATTACATCGTTACAAGCTAACAACTTTACAACATAAAACACGAACAGAATTGTAATTGTATGCACTTCCTTCCGCAATCCGACGTGCCAGCAGAGCGACTGCCGAATTAGCGGGCGCGCCGCCGTGTGTGTGAGACGCGCAACTTCTCGTTGCACCTCCTGTCATCCGCTTGGCGCGTGCAGCCTTCGACACTCGCGGAAGACGCATCTTGTCCCTGGTGTCCAGCGCAGGAGGGCTGGCGCGCGGCCGACCGGCGTAAGGCCTGTGCGGGGTGTGGCAGAGTCTTGTTGGAGGGCGCCACTGCTGGCGATGTGAGCTTCCTCGCCTCGCCTCGCCTCGCCTCGCCTCGCCTCAGACGAGGTGTTTGCGTAATTTGCAGTGCATTCGCACCTTTCCTATCCCTGTCCCTGTCCCCGTCCCGACTTGTCCCGACTTTGCTCGACTGCCGCTCGCTGCCGCTCGGGTCGTGGCCCATATAACAGCGCAAGCACAAGAAACGTCTGCAGGAGATGACGAGACGAGACGAGTCGACTAAGGAATAAATTTATAATTACATATCGAAGTAGGAATTGTACACCGCTACACAACAACAGGCGCTGACGTATTTCAGAACACATCTGCCGATTCGTACTGTTTTGTCGTTTTCAAAGACTTCCTGGCGAACTTGGTTAGCACATTCTCCCTCAAACTGAGATATTTACTGCAATTTCGCACCTTATGGTCATTACAGTAGATTAAAATGCTTAAGCAAGAATCTTTGTCACAACAGAACGGTGGTATGGAAAGAGGGCGGTATAAAAAAAAAAGTAAATGAAAGGGAGCCAACAGCACGTGGTGTTCCCAGGTGGTCACCCATCCAAGTACTAACCACGCCCGATGTTGTTTAACTTCGGTGATCGGACGAGAACCGGTGTATTCAACATGGTATGGCCGTTGGCGCCCATGTAATGTAGGCGCATGGAAGAATTCGCATTCGGTTCTTATCCCAACACACACAAAATCATACTTTTCGGTCGAAAGCAGCCGCATTTTTTTTTATTGACAATTCGTCACGTTAGCGCGAACGCAATCCTGAGATCCAAAACTTATGAGCCGGAAGGACGCGCTTCGTGTATTTTTTTTTTTTGGAGATTTATGAATTTATTTATTAACATTACATCGTTACAAGCTAACAACTTTACAACATAAAACACGAACAGAATTGTAATTGTATGCACTTCCTTCCGCAATCCGACGTGCCAGCAGAGCGACTGCCGAATTAGCGGGCGCGCCGCCGTGTGTGTGAGACGCGCAACTTCTCGTTGCACCTCCTGTCATCCGCTTGGCGCGTGCAGCCTTCGACACTCGCGGAAGACGCATCTTGTCCCTGGTGTCCAGCGCAGGAGGGCTGGCGCGCGGCCGACCGGCGTAAGGCCTGTGCGGGGTGTGGCAGAGTCTTGTTGGAGGGCGCCACTGCTGGCGATGTGAGCTTCCTCGCCTCGCCTCGCCTCGCCTCGCCTCGCCTCAGACGAGGTGTTTGCGTAATTTGCAGTGCATTCGCACCTTTCCTATCCCTGTCCCTGTCCCCGTCCCGACTTGTCCCGACTTTGCTCGACTGCCGCTCGCTGCCGCTCGGGTCGTGGCCCATATAACAGCGCAAGCACAAGAAACGTCTGCAGGAGATGACGAGACGAGACGAGTCGACTAAGGAATAAATTTATAATTACATATCGAAGTAGGAATTGTACACCGCTACACAACAACAGGCGCTGACGTATTTCAGAACACATCTGCCGATTCGTACTGTTTTGTCGTTTTCAAAGACTTCCTGGCGAACTTGGTTAGCACATTCTCCCTCAAACTGAGATATTTACTGCAATTTCGCACCTTATGGTCATTACAGTAGATTAAAATGCTTAAGCAAGAATCTTTGTCACAACAGAACGGTGGTATGGAAAGAGGGCGGTATAAAAAAAAAAGTAAATGAAAGGGAGCCAACAGCACGTGGTGTTCCCAGGTGGTCACCCATCCAAGTACTAACCACGCCCGATGTTGTTTAACTTCGGTGATCGGACGAGAACCGGTGTATTCAACATGGTATGGCCGTTGGCGCCCATGTAATGTAGGCGCATGGAAGAATTCGCATTCGGTTCTTATCCCAACACACACAAAATCATACTTTTCGGTCGAAAGCAGCCGCATTTTTTTTTATTGACAATTCGTCACGTTAGCGCGAACGCAATCCTGAGATCCAAAACTTATGAGCCGGAAGGACGCGCTTCGTGTATTTTTTTTTTTTGGAGATTTATGAATTTATTTATTAACATTACATCGTTACAAGCTAACAACTTTACAACATAAAACACGAACAGAATTGTAATTGTATGCACTTCCTTCCGCAATCCGACGTGCCAGCAGAGCGACTGCCGAATTAGCGGGCGCGCCGCCGTGTGTGTGAGACGCGCAACTTCTCGTTGCACCTCCTGTCATCCGCTTGGCGCGTGCAGCCTTCGACACTCGCGGAAGACGCATCTTGTCCCTGGTGTCCAGCGCAGGAGGGCTGGCGCGCGGCCGACCGGCGTAAGGCCTGTGCGGGGTGTGGCAGAGTCTTGTTGGAGGGCGCCACTGCTGGCGATGTGAGCTTCCTCGCCTCGCCTCGCCTCGCCTCGCCTCGCCTCAGACGAGGTGTTTGCGTAATTTGCAGTGCATTCGCACCTTTCCTATCCCTGTCCCTGTCCCCGTCCCGACTTGTCCCGACTTTGCTCGACTGCCGCTCGCTGCCGCTCGGGTCGTGGCCCATATAACAGCGCAAGCACAAGAAACGTCTGCAGGAGATGACGAGACGAGACGAGTCGACTAAGGAATAAATTTATAATTACATATCGAAGTAGGAATTGTACACCGCTACACAACAACAGGCGCTGACGTATTTCAGAACACATCTGCCGATTCGTACTGTTTTGTCGTTTTCAAAGACTTCCTGGCGAACTTGGTTAGCACATTCTCCCTCAAACTGAGATATTTACTGCAATTTCGCACCTTATGGTCATTACAGTAGATTAAAATGCTTAAGCAAGAATCTTTGTCACAACAGAACGGTGGTATGGAAAGAGGGCGGTATAAAAAAAAAAGTAAATGAAAGGGAGCCAACAGCACGTGGTGTTCCCAGGTGGTCACCCATCCAAGTACTAACCACGCCCGATGTTGTTTAACTTCGGTGATCGGACGAGAACCGGTGTATTCAACATGGTATGGCCGTTGGCGCCCATGTAATGTAGGCGCATGGAAGAATTCGCATTCGGTTCTTATCCCAACACACACAAAATCATACTTTTCGGTCGAAAGCAGCCGCATTTTTTTTTATTGACAATTCGTCACGTTAGCGCGAACGCAATCCTGAGATCCAAAACTTATGAGCCGGAAGGACGCGCTTCGTGTATTTTTTTTTTTTGGAGATTTATGAATTTATTTATTAACATTACATCGTTACAAGCTAACAACTTTACAACATAAAACACGAACAGAATTGTAATTGTATGCACTTCCTTCCGCAATCCGACGTGCCAGCAGAGCGACTGCCGAATTAGCGGGCGCGCCGCCGTGTGTGTGAGACGCGCAACTTCTCGTTGCACCTCCTGTCATCCGCTTGGCGCGTGCAGCCTTCGACACTCGCGGAAGACGCATCTTGTCCCTGGTGTCCAGCGCAGGAGGGCTGGCGCGCGGCCGACCGGCGTAAGGCCTGTGCGGGGTGTGGCAGAGTCTTGTTGGAGGGCGCCACTGCTGGCGATGTGAGCTTCCTCGCCTCGCCTCGCCTCGCCTCGCCTCGCCTCAGACGAGGTGTTTGCGTAATTTGCAGTGCATTCGCACCTTTCCTATCCCTGTCCCTGTCCCCGTCCCGACTTGTCCCGACTTTGCTCGACTGCCGCTCGCTGCCGCTCGGGTCGTGGCCCATATAACAGCGCAAGCACAAGAAACGTCTGCAGGAGATGACGAGACGAGACGAGTCGACTAAGGAATAAATTTATAATTACATATCGAAGTAGGAATTGTACACCGCTACACAACAACAGGCGCTGACGTATTTCAGAACACATCTGCCGATTCGTACTGTTTTGTCGTTTTCAAAGACTTCCTGGCGAACTTGGTTAGCACATTCTCCCTCAAACTGAGATATTTACTGCAATTTCGCACCTTATGGTCATTACAGTAGATTAAAATGCTTAAGCAAGAATCTTTGTCACAACAGAACGGTGGTATGGAAAGAGGGCGGTATAAAAAAAAAAGTAAATGAAAGGGAGCCAACAGCACGTGGTGTTCCCAGGTGGTCACCCATCCAAGTACTAACCACGCCCGATGTTGTTTAACTTCGGTGATCGGACGAGAACCGGTGTATTCAACATGGTATGGCCGTTGGCGCCCATGTAATGTAGGCGCATGGAAGAATTCGCATTCGGTTCTTATCCCAACACACACAAAATCATACTTTTCGGTCGAAAGCAGCCGCATTTTTTTTTATTGACAATTCGTCACGTTAGCGCGAACGCAATCCTGAGATCCAAAACTTATGAGCCGGAAGGACGCGCTTCGTGTATTTTTTTTTTTTTGGAGATTTATGAATTTATTTATTAACATTACATCGTTACAAGCTAACAACTTTACAACATAAAACACGAACAGAATTGTAATTGTATGCACTTCCTTCCGCAATCCGACGTGCCAGCAGAGCGACTGCCGAATTAGCGGGCGCGCCGCCGTGTGTGTGAGACGCGCAACTTCTCGTTGCACCTCCTGTCATCCGCTTGGCGCGTGCAGCCTTCGACACTCGCGGAAGACGCATCTTGTCCCTGGTGTCCAGCGCAGGAGGGCTGGCGCGCGGCCGACCGGCGTAAGGCCTGTGCGGGGTGTGGCAGAGTCTTGTTGGAGGGCGCCACTGCTGGCGATGTGAGCTTCCTCGCCTCGCCTCGCCTCGCCTCGCCTCGCCTCAGACGAGGTGTTTGCGTAATTTGCAGTGCATTCGCACCTTTCCTATCCCTGTCCCTGTCCCCGTCCCGACTTGTCCCGACTTTGCTCGACTGCCGCTCGCTGCCGCTCGGGTCGTGGCCCATATAACAGCGCAAGCACAAGAAACGTCTGCAGGAGATGACGAGACGAGACGAGTCGACTAAGGAATAAATTTATAATTACATATCGAAGTAGGAATTGTACACCGCTACACAACAACAGGCGCTGACGTATTTCAGAACACATCTGCCGATTCGTACTGTTTTGTCGTTTTCAAAGACTTCCTGGCGAACTTGGTTAGCACATTCTCCCTCAAACTGAGATATTTACTGCAATTTCGCACCTTATGGTCATTACAGTAGATTAAAATGCTTAAGCAAGAATCTTTGTCACAACAGAACGGTGGTATGGAAAGAGGGCGGTATAAAAAAAAAAGTAAATGAAAGGGAGCCAACAGCACGTGGTGTTCCCAGGTGGTCACCCATCCAAGTACTAACCACGCCCGATGTTGTTTAACTTCGGTGATCGGACGAGAACCGGTGTATTCAACATGGTATGGCCGTTGGCGCCCATGTAATGTAGGCGCATGGAAGAATTCGCATTCGGTTCTTATCCCAACACACACAAAATCATACTTTTCGGTCGAAAGCAGCCGCATTTTTTTTTATTGACAATTCGTCACGTTAGCGCGAACGCAATCCTGAGATCCAAAACTTATGAGCCGGAAGGACGCGCTTCGTGTATTTTTTTTTTTTTGGAGATTTATGAATTTATTTATTAACATTACATCGTTACAAGCTAACAACTTTACAACATAAAACACGAACAGAATTGTAATTGTATGCACTTCCTTCCGCAATCCGACGTGCCAGCAGAGCGACTGCCGAATTAGCGGGCGCGCCGCCGTGTGTGTGAGACGCGCAACTTCTCGTTGCACCTCCTGTCATCCGCTTGGCGCGTGCAGCCTTCGACACTCGCGGAAGACGCATCTTGTCCCTGGTGTCCAGCGCAGGAGGGCTGGCGCGCGGCCGACCGGCGTAAGGCCTGTGCGGGGTGTGGCAGAGTCTTGTTGGAGGGCGCCACTGCTGGCGATGTGAGCTTCCTCGCCTCGCCTCGCCTCGCCTCGCCTCGCCTCAGACGAGGTGTTTGCGTAATTTGCAGTGCATTCGCACCTTTCCTATCCCTGTCCCTGTCCCCGTCCCGACTTGTCCCGACTTTGCTCGACTGCCGCTCGCTGCCGCTCGGGTCGTGGCCCATATAACAGCGCAAGCACAAGAAACGTCTGCAGGAGATGACGAGACGAGACGAGTCGACTAAGGAATAAATTTATAATTACATATCGAAGTAGGAATTGTACACCGCTACACAACAACAGGCGCTGACGTATTTCAGAACACATCTGCCGATTCGTACTGTTTTGTCGTTTTCAAAGACTTCCTGGCGAACTTGGTTAGCACATTCTCCCTCAAACTGAGATATTTACTGCAATTTCGCACCTTATGGTCATTACAGTAGATTAAAATGCTTAAGCAAGAATCTTTGTCACAACAGAACGGTGGTATGGAAAGAGGGCGGTATAAAAAAAAAAGTAAATGAAAGGGAGCCAACAGCACGTGGTGTTCCCAGGTGGTCACCCATCCAAGTACTAACCACGCCCGATGTTGTTTAACTTCGGTGATCGGACGAGAACCGGTGTATTCAACATGGTATGGCCGTTGGCGCCCATGTAATGTAGGCGCATGGAAGAATTCGCATTCGGTTCTTATCCCAACACACACAAAATCATACTTTTCGGTCGAAAGCAGCCGCATTTTTTTTTATTGACAATTCGTCACGTTAGCGCGAACGCAATCCTGAGATCCAAAACTTATGAGCCGGAAGGACGCGCTTCGTGTATTTTTTTTTTTTTGGAGATTTATGAATTTATTTATTAACATTACATCGTTACAAGCTAACAACTTTACAACATAAAACACGAACAGAATTGTAATTGTATGCACTTCCTTCCGCAATCCGACGTGCCAGCAGAGCGACTGCCGAATTAGCGGGCGCGCCGCCGTGTGTGTGAGACGCGCAACTTCTCGTTGCACCTCCTGTCATCCGCTTGGCGCGTGCAGCCTTCGACACTCGCGGAAGACGCATCTTGTCCCTGGTGTCCAGCGCAGGAGGGCTGGCGCGCGGCCGACCGGCGTAAGGCCTGTGCGGGGTGTGGCAGAGTCTTGTTGGAGGGCGCCACTGCTGGCGATGTGAGCTTCCTCGCCTCGCCTCGCCTCGCCTCGCCTCGCCTCAGACGAGGTGTTTGCGTAATTTGCAGTGCATTCGCACCTTTCCTATCCCTGTCCCTGTCCCCGTCCCGACTTGTCCCGACTTTGCTCGACTGCCGCTCGCTGCCGCTCGGGTCGTGGCCCATATAACAGCGCAAGCACAAGAAACGTCTGCAGGAGATGACGAGACGAGACGAGTCGACTAAGGAATAAATTTATAATTACATATCGAAGTAGGAATTGTACACCGCTACACAACAACAGGCGCTGACGTATTTCAGAACACATCTGCCGATTCGTACTGTTTTGTCGTTTTCAAAGACTTCCTGGCGAACTTGGTTAGCACATTCTCCCTCAAACTGAGATATTTACTGCAATTTCGCACCTTATGGTCATTACAGTAGATTAAAATGCTTAAGCAAGAATCTTTGTCACAACAGAACGGTGGTATGGAAAGAGGGCGGTATAAAAAAAAAAGTAAATGAAAGGGAGCCAACAGCACGTGGTGTTCCCAGGTGGTCACCCATCCAAGTACTAACCACGCCCGATGTTGTTTAACTTCGGTGATCGGACGAGAACCGGTGTATTCAACATGGTATGGCCGTTGGCGCCCATGTAATGTAGGCGCATGGAAGAATTCGCATTCGGTTCTTATCCCAACACACACAAAATCATACTTTTCGGTCGAAAGCAGCCGCATTTTTTTTTATTGACAATTCGTCACGTTAGCGCGAACGCAATCCTGAGATCCAAAACTTATGAGCCGGAAGGACGCGCTTCGTGTATTTTTTTTTTTTTGGAGATTTATGAATTTATTTATTAACATTACATCGTTACAAGCTAACAACTTTACAACATAAAACACGAACAGAATTGTAATTGTATGCACTTCCTTCCGCAATCCGACGTGCCAGCAGAGCGACTGCCGAATTAGCGGGCGCGCCGCCGTGTGTGTGAGACGCGCAACTTCTCGTTGCACCTCCTGTCATCCGCTTGGCGCGTGCAGCCTTCGACACTCGCGGAAGACGCATCTTGTCCCTGGTGTCCAGCGCAGGAGGGCTGGCGCGCGGCCGACCGGCGTAAGGCCTGTGCGGGGTGTGGCAGAGTCTTGTTGGAGGGCGCCACTGCTGGCGATGTGAGCTTCCTCGCCTCGCCTCGCCTCGCCTCGCCTCGCCTCAGACGAGGTGTTTGCGTAATTTGCAGTGCATTCGCACCTTTCCTATCCCTGTCCCTGTCCCCGTCCCGACTTGTCCCGACTTTGCTCGACTGCCGCTCGCTGCCGCTCGGGTCGTGGCCCATATAACAGCGCAAGCACAAGAAACGTCTGCAGGAGATGACGAGACGAGACGAGTCGACTAAGGAATAAATTTATAATTACATATCGAAGTAGGAATTGTACACCGCTACACAACAACAGGCGCTGACGTATTTCAGAACACATCTGCCGATTCGTACTGTTTTGTCGTTTTCAAAGACTTCCTGGCGAACTTGGTTAGCACATTCTCCCTCAAACTGAGATATTTACTGCAATTTCGCACCTTATGGTCATTACAGTAGATTAAAATGCTTAAGCAAGAATCTTTGTCACAACAGAACGGTGGTATGGAAAGAGGGCGGTATAAAAAAAAAAGTAAATGAAAGGGAGCCAACAGCACGTGGTGTTCCCAGGTGGTCACCCATCCAAGTACTAACCACGCCCGATGTTGTTTAACTTCGGTGATCGGACGAGAACCGGTGTATTCAACATGGTATGGCCGTTGGCGCCCATGTAATGTAGGCGCATGGAAGAATTCGCATTCGGTTCTTATCCCAACACACACAAAATCATACTTTTCGGTCGAAAGCAGCCGCATTTTTTTTTATTGACAATTCGTCACGTTAGCGCGAACGCAATCCTGAGATCCAAAACTTATGAGCCGGAAGGACGCGCTTCGTGTATTTTTTTTTTTTGGAGATTTATGAATTTATTTATTAACATTACATCGTTACAAGCTAACAACTTTACAACATAAAACACGAACAGAATTGTAATTGTATGCACTTCCTTCCGCAATCCGACGTGCCAGCAGAGCGACTGCCGAATTAGCGGGCGCGCCGCCGTGTGTGTGAGACGCGCAACTTCTCGTTGCACCTCCTGTCATCCGCTTGGCGCGTGCAGCCTTCGACACTCGCGGAAGACGCATCTTGTCCCTGGTGTCCAGCGCAGGAGGGCTGGCGCGCGGCCGACCGGCGTAAGGCCTGTGCGGGGTGTGGCAGAGTCTTGTTGGAGGGCGCCACTGCTGGCGATGTGAGCTTCCTCGCCTCGCCTCGCCTCGCCTCGCCTCGCCTCAGACGAGGTGTTTGCGTAATTTGCAGTGCATTCGCACCTTTCCTATCCCTGTCCCTGTCCCCGTCCCGACTTGTCCCGACTTTGCTCGACTACCGCTCGCTGCCGCTCGGGTCGTGGCCCATATAACAGCGCAAGCACAAGAAACGTCTGCAGGAGATGACGAGACGAGACGAGTCGACTAAGGAATAAATTTATAATTACATATCGAAGTAGGAATTGTACACCGCTACACAACAACAGGCGCTGACGTATTTCAGAACACATCTGCCGATTCGTACTGTTTTGTCGTTTTCAAAGACTTCCTGGCGAACTTGGTTAGCACATTCTCCCTCAAACTGAGATATTTACTGCAATTTCGCACCTTATGGTCATTACAGTAGATTAAAATGCTTAAGCAAGAATCTTTGTCACAACAGAACGGTGGTATGGAAAGAGGGCGGTATAAAAAAAAAAGTAAATGAAAGGGAGCCAACAGCACGTGGTGTTCCCAGGTGGTCACCCATCCAAGTACTAACCACGCCCGATGTTGTTTAACTTCGGTGATCGGACGAGAACCGGTGTATTCAACATGGTATGGCCGTTGGCGCCCATGTAATGTAGGCGCATGGAAGAATTCGCATTCGGTTCTTATCCCAACACACACAAAATCATACTTTTCGGTCGAAAGCAGCCGCATTTTTTTTTATTGACAATTCGTCACGTTAGCGCGAACGCAATCCTGAGATCCAAAACTTATGAGCCGGAAGGACGCGCTTCGTGTATTTTTTTTTTTTTGGAGATTTATGAATTTATTTATTAACATTACATCGTTACAAGCTAACAACTTTACAACATAAAACACGAACAGAATTGTAATTGTATGCACTTCCTTCCGCAATCCGACGTGCCAGCAGAGCGACTGCCGAATTAGCGGGCGCGCCGCCGTGTGTGTGAGACGCGCAACTTCTCGTTGCACCTCCTGTCATCCGCTTGGCGCGTGCAGCCTTCGACACTCGCGGAAGACGCATCTTGTCCCTGGTGTCCAGCGCAGGAGGGCTGGCGCGCGGCCGACCGGCGTAAGGCCTGTGCGGGGTGTGGCAGAGTCTTGTTGGAGGGCGCCACTGCTGGCGATGTGAGCTTCCTCGCCTCGCCTCGCCTCGCCTCGCCTCGCCTCAGACGAGGTGTTTGCGTAATTTGCAGTGCATTCGCACCTTTCCTATCCCTGTCCCTGTCCCCGTCCCGACTTGTCCCGACTTTGCTCGACTACCGCTCGCTGCCGCTCGGGTCGTGGCCCATATAACAGCGCAAGCACAAGAAACGTCTGCAGGAGATGACGAGACGAGACGAGTCGACTAAGGAATAAATTTATAATTACATATCGAAGTAGGAATTGTACACCGCTACACAACAACAGGCGCTGACGTATTTCAGAACACATCTGCCGATTCGTACTGTTTTGTCGTTTTCAAAGACTTCCTGGCGAACTTGGTTAGCACATTCTCCCTCAAACTGAGATATTTACTGCAATTTCGCACCTTATGGTCATTACAGTAGATTAAAATGCTTAAGCAAGAATCTTTGTCACAACAGAACGGTGGTATGGAAAGAGGGCGGTATAAAAAAAAAAGTAAATGAAAGGGAGCCAACAGCACGTGGTGTTCCCAGGTGGTCACCCATCCAAGTACTAACCACGCCCGATGTTGTTTAACTTCGGTGATCGGACGAGAACCGGTGTATTCAACATGGTATGGCCGTTGGCGCCCATGTAATGTAGGCGCATGGAAGAATTCGCATTCGGTTCTTATCCCAACACACACAAAATCATACTTTTCGGTCGAAAGCAGCCGCATTTTTTTTTATTGACAATTCGTCACGTTAGCGCGAACGCAATCCTGAGATCCAAAACTTATGAGCCGGAAGGACGCGCTTCGTGTATTTTTTTTTTTTTGGAGATTTATGAATTTATTTATTAACATTACATCGTTACAAGCTAACAACTTTACAACATAAAACACGAACAGAATTGTAATTGTATGCACTTCCTTCCGCAATCCGACGTGCCAGCAGAGCGACTGCCGAATTAGCGGGCGCGCCGCCGTGTGTGTGAGACGCGCAACTTCTCGTTGCACCTCCTGTCATCCGCTTGGCGCGTGCAGCCTTCGACACTCGCGGAAGACGCATCTTGTCCCTGGTGTCCAGCGCAGGAGGGCTGGCGCGCGGCCGACCGGCGTAAGGCCTGTGCGGGGTGTGGCAGAGTCTTGTTGGAGGGCGCCACTGCTGGCGATGTGAGCTTCCTCGCCTCGCCTCGCCTCGCCTCGCCTCGCCTCAGACGAGGTGTTTGCGTAATTTGCAGTGCATTCGCACCTTTCCTATCCCTGTCCCTGTCCCCGTCCCGACTTGTCCCGACTTTGCTCGACTGCCGCTCGCTGCCGCTCGGGTCGTGGCCCATATAACAGCGCAAGCACAAGAAACGTCTGCAGGAGATGACGAGACGAGACGAGTCGACTAAGGAATAAATTTATAATTACATATCGAAGTAGGAATTGTACACCGCTACACAACAACAGGCGCTGACGTATTTCAGAACACATCTGCCGATTCGTACTGTTTTGTCGTTTTCAAAGACTTCCTGGCGAACTTGGTTAGCACATTCTCCCTCAAACTGAGATATTTACTGCAATTTCGCACCTTATGGTCATTACAGTAGATTAAAATGCTTAAGCAAGAATCTTTGTCACAACAGAACGGTGGTATGGAAAGAGGGCGGTATAAAAAAAAAAGTAAATGAAAGGGAGCCAACAGCACGTGGTGTTCCCAGGTGGTCACCCATCCAAGTACTAACCACGCCCGATGTTGTTTAACTTCGGTGATCGGACGAGAACCGGTGTATTCAACATGGTATGGCCGTTGGCGCCCATGTAATGTAGGCGCATGGAAGAATTCGCATTCGGTTCTTATCCCAACACACACAAAATCATACTTTTCGGTCGAAAGCAGCCGCATTTTTTTTTATTGACAATTCGTCACGTTAGCGCGAACGCAATCCTGAGATCCAAAACTTATGAGCCGGAAGGACGCGCTTCGTGTATTTTTTTTTTTTGGAGATTTATGAATTTATTTATTAACATTACATCGTTACAAGCTAACAACTTTACAACATAAAACACGAACAGAATTGTAATTGTATGCACTTCCTTCCGCAATCCGACGTGCCAGCAGAGCGACTGCCGAATTAGCGGGCGCGCCGCCGTGTGTGTGAGACGCGCAACTTCTCGTTGCACCTCCTGTCATCCGCTTGGCGCGTGCAGCCTTCGACACTCGCGGAAGACGCATCTTGTCCCTGGTGTCCAGCGCAGGAGGGCTGGCGCGCGGCCGACCGGCGTAAGGCCTGTGCGGGGTGTGGCAGAGTCTTGTTGGAGGGCGCCACTGCTGGCGATGTGAGCTTCCTCGCCTCGCCTCGCCTCGCCTCGCCTCGCCTCAGACGAGGTGTTTGCGTAATTTGCAGTGCATTCGCACCTTTCCTATCCCTGTCCCCTGTCCCCGTCCCGACTTGTCCCGACTTTGCTCGACTACCGCTCGCTGCCGCTCGGGTCGTGGCCCATATAACAGCGCAAGCACAAGAAACGTCTGCAGGAGATGACGAGACGAGACGAGTCGACTAAGGAATAAATTTATAATTACATATCGAAGTAGGAATTGTACACCGCTACACAACAACAGGCGCTGACGTATTTCAGAACACATCTGCCGATTCGTACTGTTTTGTCGTTTTCAAAGACTTCCTGGCGAACTTGGTTAGCACATTCTCCCTCAAACTGAGATATTTACTGCAATTTCGCACCTTATGGTCATTACAGTAGATTAAAATGCTTAAGCAAGAATCTTTGTCACAACAGAACGGTGGTATGGAAAGAGGGCGGTATAAAAAAAAAAGTAAATGAAAGGGAGCCAACAGCACGTGGTGTTCCCAGGTGGTCACCCATCCAAGTACTAACCACGCCCGATGTTGTTTAACTTCGGTGATCGGACGAGAACCGGTGTATTCAACATGGTATGGCCGTTGGCGCCCATGTAATGTAGGCGCATGGAAGAATTCGCATTCGGTTCTTATCCCAACACACACAAAATCATACTTTTCGGTCGAAAGCAGCCGCATTTTTTTTTATTGACAATTCGTCACGTTAGCGCGAACGCAATCCTGAGATCCAAAACTTATGAGCCGGAAGGACGCGCTTCGTGTATTTTTTTTTTTTTTGGAGATTTATGAATTTATTTATTAACATTACATCGTTACAAGCTAACAACTTTACAACATAAAACACGAACAGAATTGTAATTGTATGCACTTCCTTCCGCAATCCGACGTGCCAGCAGAGCGACTGCCGAATTAGCGGGCGCGCCGCCGTGTGTGTGAGACGCGCAACTTCTCGTTGCACCTCCTGTCATCCGCTTGGCGCGTGCAGCCTTCGACACTCGCGGAAGACGCATCTTGTCCCTGGTGTCCAGCGCAGGAGGGCTGGCGCGCGGCCGACCGGCGTAAGGCCTGTGCGGGGTGTGGCAGAGTCTTGTTGGAGGGCGCCACTGCTGGCGATGTGAGCTTCCTCGCCTCGCCTCGCCTCGCCTCGCCTCGCCTCAGACGAGGTGTTTGCGTAATTTGCAGTGCATTCGCACCTTTCCTATCCCTGTCCCTGTCCCCGTCCCGACTTGTCCCGACTTTGCTCGACTGCCGCTCGCTGCCGCTCGGGTCGTGGCCCATATAACAGCGCAAGCACAAGAAACGTCTGCAGGAGATGACGAGACGAGACGAGTCGACTAAGGAATAAATTTATAATTACATATCGAAGTAGGAATTGTACACCGCTACACAACAACAGGCGCTGACGTATTTCAGAACACATCTGCCGATTCGTACTGTTTTGTCGTTTTCAAAGACTTCCTGGCGAACTTGGTTAGCACATTCTCCCTCAAACTGAGATATTTACTGCAATTTCGCACCTTATGGTCATTACAGTAGATTAAAATGCTTAAGCAAGAATCTTTGTCACAACAGAACGGTGGTATGGAAAGAGGGCGGTATAAAAAAAAAAGTAAATGAAAGGGAGCCAACAGCACGTGGTGTTCCCAGGTGGTCACCCATCCAAGTACTAACCACGCCCGATGTTGTTTAACTTCGGTGATCGGACGAGAACCGGTGTATTCAACATGGTATGGCCGTTGGCGCCCATGTAATGTAGGCGCATGGAAGAATTCGCATTCGGTTCTTATCCCAACACACACAAAATCATACTTTTCGGTCGAAAGCAGCCGCATTTTTTTTTATTGACAATTCGTCACGTTAGCGCGAACGCAATCCTGAGATCCAAAACTTATGAGCCGGAAGGACGCGCTTCGTGTATTTTTTTTTTTTTGGAGATTTATGAATTTATTTATTAACATTACATCGTTACAAGCTAACAACTTTACAACATAAAACACGAACAGAATTGTAATTGTATGCACTTCCTTCCGCAATCCGACGTGCCAGCAGAGCGACTGCCGAATTAGCGGGCGCGCCGCCGTGTGTGTGAGACGCGCAACTTCTCGTTGCACCTCCTGTCATCCGCTTGGCGCGTGCAGCCTTCGACACTCGCGGAAGACGCATCTTGTCCCTGGTGTCCAGCGCAGGAGGGCTGGCGCGCGGCCGACCGGCGTAAGGCCTGTGCGGGGTGTGGCAGAGTCTTGTTGGAGGGCGCCACTGCTGGCGATGTGAGCTTCCTCGCCTCGCCTCGCCTCGCCTCGCCTCGCCTCAGACGAGGTGTTTGCGTAATTTGCAGTGCATTCGCACCTTTCCTATCCCTGTCCCTGTCCCCGTCCCGACTTGTCCCGACTTTGCTCGACTGCCGCTCGCTGCCGCTCGGGTCGTGGCCCATATAACAGCGCA
>NW_025726749.1:0-48351 GCF_021461395.2 Schistocerca americana
TCTCGACGCAATTTGAGAGTTCCATCGACATTAGGAGGCTTTGAACGTTACAATTAACTATCATTTTTGCGTCGGATTCGAAAATCTAGACTTACAAGAGAACGACCATAAGGTGCCCGAGGCAGCAATAGACCCTTGGAGACAAGTCGGCTGGAGGACGATGTATTGGATCGCGACGCAATTTGGGGTGTTCCATCGTCATTAGGAGGCCCTGAATGTTACAATTAACTATCAGTTTTTCGTCGGATTCGACAATCTAGACTCTCAGCAGACGGACCATTTGGTGCCCGAGGCAGCAATATCCCCTTGGAGACAAATCGGCTGGAGGACGATGTATTGAATCTCGACGCAATTTGAGTCTTCTATCGTCATTAGGAGGCCCTGAACGTTACTATCACTATCATTTTTTGCGTCGGATTCGAAAATCTAGACTCACAGGAGAAGGTTCATATGGTGCCCGAGACAGTAATACCCCTTTGGAGACAAGACGGCTGGAGACCGATGTATTGAATCTCGACGCAATTTGAGTGTTCCATCGGCATTAGGAGGCCCTGAACGATACAATTAATTATCATTTTTGCGTCGGATCCGATATTCTAAACTCACAGGTGTACGACCATAAGGTGCCCGAGGCAGCAATATCCCCTTGTAGACAAGTCGGCTGGAGGAGGATGTATTGACTCTCGACGCAATTTGAGTGTTCCATCGTCATTAAGAGGCCCTGAGCATTACATTTAACTATCAGTTTTGCGTCGGATTCTAAAATCTACACTCACAGGAGAACGACCATACGGTGCCCGAGGCAGCAATAGACCCTTGGAGACAAGTCGGCTGGAGGACGATGTATTGAGTCTCGACGCAATTTGAGTGTTCCATCGGCATTAGGAGGCCCTGAACGTTACAATTAACTATCATTTTTGCGTCGGATTCGATAATCTAAACTCACAGGAGAACGACCATAAGGTGCCCGAGGCACCAACAGACCCTTGGAGACAAGTCCGCTGGAGGCCGATGTATTGAATCTCGACGCAATTTGAGTGTTCCATCGGCATTAGGAGGCCCTGAACGTTACAATTAACTCTCATTTTTGCGTCGGATTCGAAAATCTAGACTCACAGGAGACGGACCACATGGAGCCCGAGGCAGCAATATCCCCTTGTAGACAAGTCGGCTAGAGGAAGATGTATTGACTCTCGAAGCAATTTGAGTGTTCCATCGTCATTAAGAGGCCCTGAGCATTACGTTTAACTATCACTTTTGCGTCGGATTCGAAAATCTAGACTTGCAAGAGAACGACCATAAGGTGCCCGAGGCAGCATTAGACCCTTGGAGAGAAGTCGGCTGGAGGACGATGTATTGGATCGCGACGCAATTTGAGTGTTCCATCGTCATTAGGAGACCCTGAATGTTACAAGTAACTATCATTTTTGCGTCGGATTCGAAAATCTAGACTCATAGGAGAAGGATCATATGGTGCCCGAGACAGCAATATCACCTTGGAGACAAGTCGGCTGGAGGCCGATGTATTGAATCTCGACGCAATTTGGGTGTTCCATCGGCATTAGGAGGCCCTGAACTTTACAATTAACTATCAGTTTTGCGTCGGATTCGATAATCTAAACTCACAGGAGAACGACCATAAGGTGCCCGAGGCAGCAATAAAACCTTGTAGACAAGTCGGCTGGAGGATGATGTATTGACTCTCGACGCAATTTGAGTGTTCCATCGTCATTAAGAGGCCATGAGCATTACACTTAACTATCAGTTTTGCGTCGGATTCTAAAATCTAGACTTACAGGAGAACGACCATACGGTGCCCGAGGCAGCAATAGAACCTTGGAGACATGTCGGCTGGAGGACGATGTATTGAATCTCGACGCAATTTGAATGTTCCATCGGCATTAGCAGGCCCTGAACGTTAGAATTAACTATCATTTTTGCGTCGGATTAGATAATCTAAACTCACAGGAGAACGACCATAAGGTGCCCGAGGCAGCAATAGACCCTTGGAGACAAGTCGGCTGGAGGCCGATGTATTCAATCTCAACGCAATTTGAGTGTTCCATCGTCATTAGGAGGCCCTGAACTTACAATTAACTATCAGTTTTCGCGTCGGATTCGAAAATCTAGACTCACAGGAGAACGACCATACGGTGCCCGAGGCAGCAATAGACCATTGGAGACAAGTCGGCTGGAGGACGATGTATTGAATCTCGACGCAATTTGAGTGTTCCATCGGCATTAGGAGGCCCTGAACGTTACAATTAACTATTATTTTTGCATCGGATTCGAAAATCTAGACTCACAGGAGAACGACCATTAGGTGCCCGAGACAGCAATAGACCCTTGGAGACAAGTCGGCTGGAGGCCGATGTATTGAATCTCGACGCAATTTGAGTGTTCCATCGGCATTAGGAGGCCCTGAAAGTTACAATTAACTATCATTTTTGCGTCGGATTCGATAATCTAAACTCACAGGAGAACGACCATAAGGTGCTCGAGGCAGCAATATCCCCTTGTAGACAAGTCGGCTGGAAGAAGATGTATTGACTCTCGACGCAATTTGAGTGTTCCATCGTCATTAAGAGGCCCTGGGCATTACATTTAACTATCAGTTTTGCGTCGGATTCTAAAATCTAGACTCACAGGAGAACGGCCATACGGTGCCCTTGGCAGCTATAGACCCTTGGAGAGAAGTCGGCTGGATGACGATGTATTGAATCTCGACGCAATTTGAGTGTTCCATCGGCATTAGGAGGCCCTGAACGTTACAATTAACTATCATTTTTGCGTCGGATTCGATAATCTAAACTCACAGGAGAACGACCATAAGGTGCCCGAGGCACCAACAGACCCTTGGAGACAAGTCCGCTGGAGGCCGATGTATTGAATCTCGACGCAATTTGAGTGTTCCATCGGCATTAGGTGGCCCTGAACGTTACAATTAACTCTCATTTTTGCGTCGGATTCGAAGATCTAGACTCACAGGAGACGGACCACATGGAGCCCGAGGCAGCAATAGACCCTTGGAGACATGTCGGCTGGAGGACGATGTATTGAATCTCGACGCAATTTGAGTGTTCCATCGGCATTAGGAGGCACTGAACGTTACAATTAACTATCATTTTTTGCGTCGGATTAGATAATCTAAACTCACAGGAGAACGACCATACGGTGCCCGAGGCAACAATAGATCCTTGGAGACAAGTCGGCTGGAGGCCGATGTATTGAATCTCGACGCAATTTGAGAGTTCCATCGACATTAGGAGGCTTTGAACGTTACAATTAACTATCATTTTTGCGTCGGATTCGAAAATCTAGACTTACAAGAGAACGACCATAAGGTGCCCGAGGCAGCAATAGACCCTTGGAGACAAGTCGGCTGGAGGACGATGTATTGGATCGCGACGCAATTTGGGTGTTCCATCGTTATTAGGAGGCCCTGAATGTTACAATTAACTATCAGTTTTTCGTCGGATTCGACAATCTAGACTCACAGGAGACGGACCATTTGGTGCCCGAGGCAGCAATATCCCCTTGGAGACAAATCGGCTGGGAGGACGATGTATTGAATCTCGACGCAATTTGAGTCTTCTATCGTCATTAGGAGGCCCTGAACGTTACTATTCACTATCATTTTTGCGTCGGATTCGAAAATCTAGACTCACAGGAGAAGGTTCATATGGTGCCCGAGACAGTAATACCCCCTTGGAGACAAGACGGCTGGAGGCCGATGTATTGAATCTCGACGCAATTTGAGTGTTCCATCGGCATTAGGAGGCCCTGAACGATACAATTAACTATCATTTTTGCGTCGGATCCGATATTCTAAACTCACAGGAGTACGACCATAAGGTGCCCGAGGCAGCAATATCCCCTTGTAGACAAGTCGGCTGGAGGAAGATGTATTGACTCTCGACGCAATTTGAGTGTTCCATCGTCATTAAGAGGCCCTGAGCATTACATTTAACTATCAGTTTTGCGTCGGATTCTAAAATCTGGACTCACAGGAGAACGACCATACGGTGCCCGAGGCAGCAATAGACCCTTGGAGACAAGTCGGCTGGAGGACGATGTATTGAATCTCGACGCAATTTGAGTGTTTCCATCGGCATTAGGAGGCCCTGAACGTTACAATTAACTATCATTTTTGCGTCGGATTCGATAATCTAAACTCACAGGAGAACGACCATAAGGTGCCCGAGGCACCAACTGACCCTTGGAGACAAGTTCGCTGGAGGCCGATGTATTGAATCTCGACGCAATTTGAGTGTTCCATCGGCATTAGGAGGCCCTGAACGTTACAATTAACTCTCATTTTTGCGTCGGATTCGAAAATCTAGACTCACAGGAGACGGACCACATGGAGCCCGAGGCAGCAATATCCCCTTGTAGACAAGTCGGCTAGAGGAAGATGTATTGACTCTCGAAGCAATTTGAGTGTTCCATCGTCATTAAGAGGCCCTGAGCATTACATTTAACTATCACTTTTGCGTCCGATTCGAAAATCTAGACTTGCAAGAGAACGACCATAAGGTGCCCGAGGCAGCATTAGACCCTTGGAGAGAAGTCGGCTGGAGGACGATGTATTGGATCGCGACGCAATTTGAGTGTTCCATCGTCATTAGGAGACCCTGAATGTTACAAGTAACTATCATTTTTGCGTCGGATTCGAAAATCTAGACTCACAGGAGAAGGATCATATGGTGCCCGAGACAGCAATATCACCTTGGAGACAAGTCGGCTGGAGGCCGATGTATTGAATCTCGACGCAATTTGAGTGTTCCATCGGCATTAGGACTCCCTGAGCTTTACAATTAACTATCAGTTTTGCGTCGGATTCGATAATCTAAACTCACAGGAGAACGACCATAAGGTGCCCGAGGCAGCAATAAAACCTTGTAGACAAGTCGGCTGGAGGATGATGTATTGACTCTCGACGCAATTTGAGTGTTCCATCGTCATTAAGAGGCCATGAGCATTACACTTAACTATCAGTTTTGCGTCGGATTCTAAAATCTAGTCTCACAGGAGAACGACCATACGGTGCCCGAGGCAGCAATAGAACCTTGGAGACATGTCGGCTGGAGGGACGATGTGTTGAATCTCGACGCAATTTGAGTGTTCCATCGGCATTAGGAGGCCCTGAACGTTAGAATTAACTATCATTCTTGCGTCGGATTCGATAATCTAAACTCACATTAGAACGACCATAAGGTGCAAGAGGCAGCAACAGACCATTGGAGACAAGTCCGCTGGGAGGCCGATGTATTGATCTCGACGCAATTTGAGTGTTCCATCGGCATTAGGAAGCCCTGAACGTTACAATTAACTATCATTTTTGCGTCGGATTCGATAATCTAAACTCACAGGAGAACGACCATAAGGTGCCCGAGGCAGCAACAGACCCTTGGAGACAAGGTGGTTGGAGGACGATGTATTGAATCTCGACGCAATTTGAGTGTTCCATCGGCATTAGGAGTCCCTGAACGTTACAATTAACTATCATTTTTGCGTCGGATTCGATATTCTAAACTCACAAGAGAACGACCATAAGGTGCCCGAGGCAGCAACAGACCCTTGGAGACAAGTCCGCTGGAGGCCGATGTATTGAATCTCGACGCAATTTGAGTGTTCCATCGGCATTAGGAGGCCCTGAACGTTACAATTAACTATCATTTTTGCGTCGGTTTCGATAATCTAAACTCACAGGAGAACGACCATAAGGTGCCCGAGGCAGCAACAGACCCTTGGAGACAGACAGGTCCGCTGGAGGCCGATGTATTGAATCTCGACTAAATTTGAGTGTTCCATCGGCATTAGGAGGCCCTGAACGTTACAATTAACTATCATTTTTGCGTCGGATTCGATAATCTAAACTCACAGGAGAACGACCATAAGGCGCCCGAGGCAGCAACAGACCCTTGGAGACAAGTCCGCTGGAGGCCGATGTATTGAAGCTCGACGCAATTTGAGTGTTCCATCGTCATTAGAAGGCCCTGAACGTTACAATTAAGTATTATTTTTGCATCGGATTCGAAAATCTAGACTCACAGGAGAACGACCATAAGGTGCCCGAGGAAGCAATAGACCCTTGGAGACAAGTCGGCTGGAGGCCGATGTATTGAATCTCGACGCAATTTGAGTGTCCCATCGGCATTAGGAGTCCCTGAACGTTACAATTAACTATCATTTTTGCGTCGGATTCGATAATCTAAACTCACAGGAGAACGACCATAAGGTGCCCGAAGCAGCAACAGACCCTTGGAGACAAGTCCGCTGGAGGCCGATGTATTCAATCTCGACGCAATTTGAGTGTTCCATCGTCATTCCAAGGCCCTGAACCTTACAATTAACTATCATTTTTGCATCGGATTCGAAAATCTAGACTCACAGGAGAACGACCATACGGCGCCCGAGGCAGCAGTAGACCCTTGGAGACAAGTCGGCTGGAGGACGATGTATTGAATCTCGACGCAATTTGAGTGTTCCATGGGCATTAGGAGGCCCTGAACGTTACAATTAACTATTATTTTTGCATCGGATTCGAAAATCTAGACTCTCAGGAGAACGACCATAAGGTGCCCGAGGCAGCAATAGACCCTTGGAGACAAGTCGGCTGGAGGCCGATGTATTGAATCTCGACGCAATTTGAGTGTTCCATCGGCATTAGGAGTCCCTGAACGTTACAATTAACTATCATTTTTGCGTCGGATTCGATAATCTAAACTCACAGGAGAACGACCATAAGGTGCCCGAAGCAGCAACAGACCCTTGGAGACAAGTCCGCTGGAGGCCGATGTATTCAATCTCGACGCAATTTGAGTGTTCCATCGTCATTAGAAGGCCCTGAACGTTACAATTAACAATCATTTTTGCGTCGGATTCGAAAATCTAGACTTACAAGAGAACGACCATAAGGTGCCCGAGGCAGCTTTAGATCCTTGGAGAGAAGTCGGCTGGAGGACGATGTATTGGATCGCGACGCAATTTGAGTGTTCCATCGTCATTAGGAGGCCCTGAATGTTACAAGTAACTATCATTTTTGCGTCGGATTCGAATATCTAGACTCACAGGAGAAGGATCATATGGTGCCCGAGACAGCAATATCCCCTTGGAGACAAGTCGGCTGGAGGCCGATGTATTGAATCTCGACGCAATTTAATGTGTTCCATCGGCATTAGGAGGCCCTGATCGATACAATTAACTATCAGTTTTGCGTCGGATTCGATAATCTAAACTAACAGGAGAACGACCATAAGGTGCCCGAGGCAGCAATAAACCCTTGGAGACAAGTCGGCTGGAGGCCGATGTATCGAATCTCGCCGCAATTTGAGTGTTCCATCGTCATTAGAAGGTCCTGAACGTTACAATTAACTATCATTTTTGCGTCGGATTCGATAATCTAAACTCACAGGAGAACGACCATAAGGTGCCCGAGGCAGCAACAGACCCTTGGAGACAGGTCCGCTGGAGGCCGATGTATTGAATCTCGACTAAATTTGAGTGTTCCATCGGCATTAGGAGGCCCTGAACCTTACAATTAACTATCATTTTTGCGTCGGATTCGATAATCTAAACTCACAGGAGACCGACCATAAGGTGCCCGAGGCAGCAACAGACCCTTGGAGACAAGTCCGCTGGAGGCCGATGTATTGAATCTCGACGCAATTTGAGTGTCCCATCGGCATTAGGAGTCCCTGAACGTTACAATTAACTATCATTTTTGCGTCGGATTCGATAATCTAAACTCACAGGAGAACGACCATAAGGTGCCCGAAGCAGCAACAGACCCTTGGAGACAAGTCCGCTGGAGGCCGATGTATTCAATCTCGACGCAATTTGAGTGTTCCTTCGTCATTCCAAGGCCCTGAACCTTACAATTAACTATCATTTTTGCATCGGATTCGAAAATCTAGACTCACAGGAGAACGACCATACGGTGCCCGAGGCAGCAGTAGACCCTTGGAGACAAGTCGGCTGGAGGACGATGTATTGAATCTCGACGCAATTTGAGTGTTCCATGGGCATTAGGAGGCCCTGAACGTTACAATTAACTATTATTTTTGCATCGGATTCGAAAATCTAGACTCTCAGGAGAACGACCATAAGGTGCCCGAGGCAGCAATAGACCCTTGGAGACAAGTCGGCTGGAGGCCGATGTATTGAATCTCGACGCAATTTGAGTGTTCCATCGGCAGTAGGAGTCCCTGAACGTTACAATTAACTATCATTTTTGCGTCGGATTCGATAATCTAAACTCACAGGAGAACGACCATAAGGTGCCCGAAGCAGCAACAGACCCTTGGAGACAAGTCCGCTGGAGGCCGATGTATTCAATCTCGACGCAATTTGAGTGTTCCATCGTCATTAGAAGGCCCTGAACGTTACAATTAACAATCATTTTTGCGTCGGATTCGAAAATCTAGACTTACAAGAGAACGACCATAAGGTGCCCGAGGCAGCATTAGATCCTTGGAGAGAAGTCGGCTGGAGGACGATGTATTGGATCGCGACGCAATTTGAGTGTTCCATCGTCATTAGGAGGCCCTGAATGTTACAAGTAACTATCATTTTTGCGTCGGATTCGAATATCTAGACTCACAGGAGAAGGATCATATGGTGCCCGAGACAGCAATATCCCCTTGGAGACAAGTCGGCTGGAGGCCGATGTATTGAATCTCGACGCAATTTAATGTGTTCCATCGGCATTAGGAGGCCCTGATCGATACAATTAACTATCAGTTTTGCGTCGGATTCGATAATCTAAACTAACAGGAGAACGACCATAAGGTGCCCGAGGCAGCAATAAACCCTTGGAGACAAGTCGGCTGGAGGCCGATGTATCGAATCTCGCCGCAATTTGAGTGTTCCATCGTCATTAGAAGGTCCTGAACGTTACAATTAACTATCATTTCTGCGTCGGATTCGAAAATCTAGACTCACAGGAGAAGGATCATATTGTGCCCGAGACAGCTATATCCCCTTGGAGACAAGTCGGCTGGAGGCCGATGTATTGAATCTCGACGCAATTTGAGTGTTCCATCGTCATTAGGAGGCCCTGAACGTTACTATACACTATCACTTTTGCGTCGGATTCGAAAATCTAAACTCACAGGAGAAGGATCATATGGTGCCCGAGACAGCAATATCCCCTTGGAGACAAGTCCGCTGGAGGCCGATGTATTCAATCTCGACGCAATTTGAGTGTTACATCGTCATTAGGAGGCCCTGAACCTTACAATTAACTATCAGTTTCGCGTCGGATAAGAAAATCTAGACTCACAGGAGACGGACCACATGGAGCCCGAGGCAGCAATATCCCCTTGTAGACAAGTCGGCTGGAGGAAGATGTTATGACTCTCGACGCAATTTGAGTGTTCCATCGTCATTAAGAGGCCCTGAGCATTACATTTAACTATCAGTTTTGCGTCGGATTCTATAATCTAGACTCACAGGAAAACGACCATAAGGTGCCCGAGGCAGCAATAGACCCTTGGAGACAAGTCGGCTGGAGGCCGATGTATTGAATCTCGACGCAATTTGAGTGTTCCATCGGCATTAGGAGTCCCTGAACGTTACAATTAACTATCATTTTTGCGTCGGATTCGATAATCTAAACTCACAAGAGAACGACCATAAGGTGCAAGAGGCAGCAACAGACCATTGGAGACAAGTCGGCTGGAGGCCGATGTATTGAATCTCGACGCAATTTGAGTGTTCCATCGGCATTAGGAGGCCCTGAACGTTACAATTAACTATTATTTTTGCATCGGATTCGAAAATCTAGACTCACAGGAGAACGACCATCAGGTGCCCGAGGCAGCAATAGACCCTTGGAGACAAGTCGGCTGGAGGCCGATGTATTGAATCTCGACGCAATTTGAGTGTTCCCTCGGCATTAGGAGTCCCTGAACCTTACAATTAACTATCATTTTTGCATCGGATTCGAAAATCTAGACTCACAGGAGAACGACCATACGGTGCCCGAGGCAGCAATAGACCCATGGAGACAAGTCGGCTGGAGGACGATGTATTGAATCTCGACGCAATTTGAGTGTTCCATCGGCATTAGGAGGCCCTGAACGTTACAATTAACTATTATTTTTGCATCGGATTCGAAAATCTAGACTCACAGGAGAACGACCATAAGGTGCCCGAGGCAGCAATAGAGCCTTGGAGACAAGTCGGCTGGAGGCTGATGTATTCAATTTCGACGCAATTTGAGTGTTCTATCGTCATTAGGATGCCCTGAACCTTACAATTAACTATCAGTTTCGCGTCGGATCCGAAAATCTAGACTCACAGGAGACGGACCACATGGAGCCCGAGGCAGCAATATCCCCTTGTAGACAAGTCGGCTAGAGGAAGATGTATTGACTCTCGACGCAATTTGAGTGTTCCATCGTCATTAAGAATCCCTGAGCATTACATTTAACTATCAGTTTTGCGTCGGATTCTAAAATCTAGACTCACAGGAGAACGACCATACGGTGCCCGAGGCAGCAATAGACCCTTGGAGACAAGGTGGCTGGAGGACGATGTATTGAATCTCGACGCAATTTGAGTGTTCCATCGGCATTAGGAGGCCCTGAACGTTACAATTAACTATCATTTTTGTGTCGGATTCGATAATCTAAACTCACAGGAGAACGACCATAAGGTGCCCGAGGCAGCAATAGACCCTTGGAGACAAGTCGGCTGGAGGCCGATGTATTGAATCTCGACGCAATTTGAGTGTTCCATCGGCATTAGGAGTCCCTGAACGTTACAATTAACTATCATTTTTGCGTCGGATTCGATAATCTAAACTCACATTAGAACGACCATAAGGTGCAAGAGGCAGCAACAGACCATTGGAGACAAGTCCGCTGGAGGCCGATGTATTGATCTCGACGCAGTTTGAGTGTTCCATCGTCATTACAAGGCCCTGAACGTTACAATTAAGTATTATTTTTGCATCGGATTCGAAAATCTAGACTCACAGGAGAACGACCACAAGGTGCCCGAGGCAGCAATAGACCCTTGGACACAAGTCGGCTGGAGGCCGATGTATTGAATCTCGACGCAATTTGAGTGTTCCATCGGCATTAGGAGGCCCTGAACGTTACAATTAACTATTATATTTGCATCGGATTCGATAATCTAAACTCACAGGAGAACGACCATAAGGTGCCCGAGGCAGCATTAGACCCTTGGAGAGAAGTCGGCTGGAGGACGAAGTATTGAATCTCGACGCAATTTAATGTTCCATCGTCATTAGGAGGCCCTGAACGTTAGTATTCACTATCACTTTTGCGTCGGATTCGAAAATCTAGACTCACAGCAGAAGGATCATATGGTGCCCGAGACAGCAATATCCCCTTGGAGACAAGTCGGCTGGAGGCCGATGTATTGAATCTCGACGCAATTTGAGTGTTCCATCGGCTTTAGGAGGCCCTGAACGTTACAATTAACTATCATTTTTGCGTCGGATTCGAAAATCTAGACTCACAGGAGAACGACCATAAGGTGCCCGAGGCAGCAATAGACCCTTGGAATCAAATCGGCTGGAGGAAGATGTATTGAATCTCGACGCAATTTGAAACCATCGGCATTAGGAGACCCTGAACGATACAATTAACTATCATTTTTGCGTCGGATTCGATAATCTAAACTCACAGGAGAACGCCCATAAGGTGCCCGAGACAGCAATATTCCCTTGGAGACAAGTCCGCTGGAGGCCGATGTATTCAATCTCGACGCAATTTGAGTGTTACATCGTCATTAGGAGGCCCTGAACTTACAATTAACTATCAGTTTCGCGTCGGATTCGAAAATCTAGACTCACAGGAGACGGACCACATGGAGCCCGAGGCAGCAATATCCCCTTGTAGACAAGTCGGCTAGAGAAGATGTATTGACTCTCGACGCAATTTGAGTGTTCCATCGTCATTAAGAGGCCCTGAGCATTACATTTAACTATCAGTTTTGCGTCGGATTCTATAATCTAGACTCACAGGAGAACGACCATACGGTGCCCGAGGCAGCAATAGACCCTTGGAGACAAGTCGGCTGGAGGACGATGTATTGAATCTCGACGCAATTTGAGAGTTCCATCGGCATTAGGCGTCCCTGAACGTTACAATTAACTATCATTTAGTGTCGGATTCGATAATCTAAACTCACAGGAGAACGACCATAAGGTGCTCGAGGCAGCAATATCCCCTTGTAGACAAGTCGGCTGGAGGAAGATGTATTGACTCTCGAAGCAATTTGAGTGTTCCATCGTCATTAAGAGGCCCTGGGCATTACATTTAACTATCAGTTTTGCGTCGGATTCTAAAATCTAGACTCACAGGAGAACGGCCATACGGTGCCCTTGGCAGCTATAGACCCTTGGAGAGAAGTCGGCTGGATGACGATGTATTGAATCTCGACGCAATTTGAGTGTTCCATCGGCATTAGGAGGCCCTGAACGTTACAATTAACTATCATTTTTGCGTCGGATTCGATAATCTAAACTCACAGGAGAACGACCATAAGGTGCCCGAGGCACCAACAGACCCTTGGAGACAAGTCCGCTGGAGGCCGATGTATTGAATCTCGACGCAATTTGAGTGTTCCATCGGCATTAGGAGGCCCTGAACGTTACAATTAACTCTCATTTTTGCGTCGGATTCGAAAATCTAGACTCACAGGAGACGGACCACATGGAGCCCGAGGCAGCAATAGACCCTTGGAGACATGTCGGCTGGAGGACGATGTATTGAATCTCGACGCAATGTGAGTGTTCCATCGGCATTAGGAGGCACTGAACGTTACAATTAACTATCATTTTTGCGTCGGATTAGATAATCTAAACTCACAGGAGGACGACCATAAGGTGCCCGAGGCAACAATAGATCCTTGGAGACAAGTCGGCTGGAGGCCGATGTATTGAATCTCGACGCAATTTGAGAGTTCCATCGACATTAGGAGGCTTTGAACGTTACAATTAACTATCATTTTTGCGTCGGATTCGAAAATCTAGACTTACAAGAGAACGACCATAAGGTGCCCGAGGCAGCAATAGACCCTTGGAGACAAGTCGGCTGGAGGACGATGTATTGGATCGCGACGCAATTTGGGTGTTCCATCGTCATTAGGAGGCCCTGAATGTTACAATTAACTATCAGTTTTTCGTCGGATTCGACAATCTAGACTCACAGCAGACGGACCATTTGGTGCCCGAGGCAGCAATATCCCCTTGGAGACAAATCGGCTGGAGGACGATGTATTGAATCTCGACGCAATTTGAGTCTTCTATCGTCATTAGGAGGCCCTGAACGTTACTATTCACTATCATTTTTGCGTCGGATTCGAAAATCTAGACTCACAGGAGAAGGTTCATATGGTGCCCGAGACAGTAATACCCCCTTGGAGACAAGACGGCTGGAGGCCGATGTATTGAATCTCGACGCAATTTGAGTGTTCCATCGGCATTAGGAGGCCCTGAACGATACAATTAACTATCATTTTTTGCGTCGGATCCGATATTTTAAACTCACAGGAGTACGACCATAAGGTGCCCGAGGCAGCAATATCCCCTTGTAGACAAGTCGGCTGGAGGAAGATGTATTGACTCTCGACGCAATTTGAGTGTTCCATCGTCATTAAGAGGCCCTGAGCATTACATTTAACTATCAGTTTTGCGTCGGATTCTAAAATCTAGACTCACAGGAGAACGACCATACGGTGCCCGAGGCAGCAATAGACCCTTGGAGACAAGTCGGCTGGAGGACGATGTATTGAATCTCGACGCAATTTGAGTGTTCCATCGGCATTAGGAGACCCTGAACGTTACAATTAACTATCATTTTTGCGTCGGATTCGATAATCTAAACTCACAGGAGAACGACCATAAGGTGCCCGAGGCACCAACAGACCCTTGGAGACAAGTCCGCTGGAGGCCGATGTATTGAATCTCGACGCAATTTGAGTGTTCCATCGGCATTAGGAGGCCCTGAACGTTACAATTAACTCTCATTTTTGCGTCGGATTCGAAAATCTAGACTCACAGGAGACGGACCACATGGACCCCGAGGCAGCAATATCCCTTTGTAGACAAGTCGGCTAGAGGAAGATGTATTGACTCTCGAAGCAATTTGAGTGTTCCATCGTCATTAAGAGGCATTGAGCATTACATTTAACTATCACTTTTGCGTCGGATTCGAAAATCTAGACTTGCAAGAGAACGACCATAAGGTGCCCGAGGCAGCATTAGACCCTTGGAGAGAAGTCGGCTGGAGGACGATGTATTGGATCGCGACGCAATTTGAGTGTTCCATCGTCATTAGGAGACCCTGAATGTTACAAGTAACTATCATTTTTGCGTCGGATTCGAAAATCTAGACTCACAGGAGAAGGATCATATGGTGCCCGAGACAGCAATATCACCTTGGAGACAAGTCGGCTGGAGGCCGATGTATTGAATCTCGACGCAATTTGAGTGTTCCATCGGCATTAGGAGGCCCTGAACTTTACAATTAACTATCAGTTTTGCGTCGGATTCGATAATCTAAACTCACAGGAGAACGACCATAAGGTGCCCGAGGCAGCAATAAAACCTTGTAGACAAGTCGGCTGGAGGATGATGTATTGACTCTCGACGCAATTTGAGTGTTCCATCGTCATTAAGAGGCCATGAGCATTACACTTAACTATCAGTTTTGCGTCGGATTCTAAAATCTAGTCTCACAGGAGAACGACCATAAGGTGCCCGAGACAGCAATATTCCCTTGGAGACAAGTCCGCTGGAGGCCGATGTATTCAATCTCGACGCAATTTGAGTGTTACATCGTCATGAGGAGGCCCTGAACCTTACAATTAACTATCAGTTTCGCGTCGGATTCGAAAATCTAGACTCACAGGAGACGGAACACATTGAGCCCGAGGCGGCAATATCCCCTTGTAGACAAGTCGGCTGGAGGAAGATGTATTGACTCTCGACGCAATTTGAGTGTTCCATCGTCATTAAGAGGCCCTGAGCATTACATTTAACTATCATTTTTGCGTCGGATTCGATAATCTAAACTCACAGGAGAACGACCATAAGGTGCCCGAGGCAGCAACAGACCCTTGGAGACAAGGTTTTTGGAGGACGATGTATTGAATCTCGACGCAATTTGAGTGTTCCATCGGCATTAGGAGTCCCTGAACGTTACAATTAACTATCATTTTTGCGTCGGATTCGATATTCTAAACTCACAAGAGAACGACCATAAGGTGCCCGAGGCAGCAACAGACCCTTGGAGACAAGTCCGCTGGAGGCCGATGTATTGAATCTCGACTAAATTTGAGTGTTCCATCGCCATTAGGAGGCCCTGAACGTTACAATTAACTATCATTTTTGCGTCGGATTCGATAATCTAAACTCACAGGAGAACGACCATAAGGTGCCCGAGGCAGCAACAGACCCTTGGAGACAAGTCCGCTGGAGGCCGATGTATTGAAGCTCGACGCAATTTGAGTGTTCCATCGTCATTAGAAGGCCCTGAACGTTACAATTAAGTATTATTTTTGCATCGGATTCGAAAATCTAGACTCACAGGAGAACGACCATAAGGTGCCCGAGGAAGCAATAGACCCTTGGAGACAAGTCGGCTGGAGGCCGATGTATTGAATCTCGACGCAATTTGAGTGTCCCATCGGCATTAGGAGTCCCTGAACGTTACAATTAACGATCATTTTTGCGTCGGATTCGATAATCTAAACTCACAGGAGAACGATTATAAGGTGCCCGAAGCAGCAACAGACCCTTGGAGACAAGTCCGCTGGAGGCCGACGTATTCAATCTCGACGCAATTTGAGTGTTCCATCGTCATTCCAAGGCCCTGAACCTTACAATTAACTATCATTTTTGCATCGGATTCGAAAATCTAGACTCACAGGAGAACGACCATACGGTGCCCGAGGCAGCAGTAGACCCTTGGAGACAAGTCGGCTGGAGGACGATGTATTGAATCTCGACGCAATTTGAGTGTTCCATGGGCATTAGGAGGCCCTGAACGTTACAATTAACTATTATTTTTGCATCGGATTCGAAAATCTAGACTCTCAGGAGAACGACCATAAGGTGCCCGAGGCAGCAATAGACCCTTGGAGACAAGTCGGCTGGAGGCCGATGTATTGAATCTCGACGCAATTTGAGTGTTCCATCGGCATTAGGAGTCCCTGAACGTTACAATTAACAATCATTTTTGCGTCGGATTCGAAAATCTAGACTTACAAGAGAACGACCATAAGGTGCCCGAGGCAGCTTTAGATCCTTGGAGAGAAGTCGGCTGGAGGACGATGTATTGGATCGCGACGCAATTTGAGTGTTCCATCGTCATTAGGAGGCCCTGAATGTTACAAGTAACTATCATTTTTGCGTCGGATTCGAATATCTAGACTCACAGGAGAAGGATCATATGGTGCCCGAGACAGCAATATCCCCTTGGAGACAAGTCGGCTGGAGGCCGATGTATTGAATCTCGACGCAATTTAATGTGTTCCATCGGCATTAGGAGGCCCTGATCGATACAATTAACTATCAGTTTTGCGTCGGATTCGATAATCTAAACTAACAGGAGAACGACCATAAGGTGCCCGAGGCAGCAATAAACCCTTGGAGACAAGTCGGCTGGAGGCCGATGTATCGAATCTCGCCGCAATTTGAGTGTTCCATCGTCATTAGAAGGTCCTGACGATACAATTAACTATCAGTTTTGCGTCGGATTCGATAATCTAAACTAACAGGAGAACGACCATAAGGTGCCCGAGGCAGCAATAAACCCTTGGAGACAAGTCGGCTGGAGGCCGATGTATTGAAGCTCGACTAAATTTGAGTGTTCCATCGGCATTAGGAGGCCCTGAACGTTACAATTAACTATCATTTTTGCGTCGGATTCGATAATCTAAACTCACAGGAGAACGACCATAAGGTGCCCGAGGCAGCAACAGACCCTTGGAGACAAGTCCGCTGGAGGCCGATGTATTGAAGCTCGACGCAATTTGAGTGTTCCATCGTCATTAGAAGGCCCTGAACGTTACAATTAACTATCATTTTTGCATCGGATTCGAAAATCTAGACTCTCAGGGAGAACGACCATACGGTGCCCGAGGCAGCAGTAGACCCTTGGAGACAAGTCGGCTGGAGGACGATGTATTGAATCTCGACGCAATTTGAGTGTTCCATGGGCATTAGGAGGCCCTGAACGTTACAATTAACTATTATTTTTGCATCGGATTCGAAAATCTAGACTCTCAGGAGAACGACCATAAGGTGCCCGAGGCAGCAATAGACCCTTGGAGACAAGTCGGCTGGAGGCCGATGTATTGAATCTCGACGCAATTAGAGTGTTCCATCGGCATTAGGAGTCCCTGAACGTTACAATTAACTATCATTTTTGGTTCGGATTCGATAATCTAAACTCACAGGAGAACGACCATAAGGTGCCCGAAGCAGCAACAGACCCTTGGAGACAAGTCCGCTGGAGGCCGATGTATTCAATCTCGACGCAATTTGAGTGTTCCATCGTCATTAGAAGGCCCTGAACGTTACAATTAACAATCATTTTTGCGTCGGATTCGAAAATCTAGACTTACAAGAGAACGACCATAAGGTGCCCGAGGCAGCATTAGATCCTTTGAGAGAAGTCGGCTGGAGGACGATGTATTGGATCGCGACGCAATTTGAGTGTTCCATCGGCATTAGGAGGCCCTGAACGTTACTATACACTATCACTTTTGCGTCGGATTCGAAAATCTAAACTAACAGGAGAACGACCATAAGGTGCCCGAGGCAGCATTAGATCCTTTGAGAGAAGTCGGCTGGAGGACGATGTATTGGATCGCGACGCAATTTAATGTGTTCCATCGGCATTAGGAGGCCCTGATCGATACAATTAACTATCAGTTTTGCGTCGGATTCGATAATCTAAACTAACAGGAGAATGACCATAAGGTGCCCGAGGCAGCAATAAACCCTTGGAGACAAGTCGGCTGGAGGCCGATGTATCGAATCTCGCCGCAATTTGAGTGTTCCATCGTCATTAGAAGGTCCTGAACGTTACAATTAACTATCATTTTTGCGTCGGATTCGAAAATCTAGACTCACAGGAGAAGGATCATATTGTGCCCTAGACAGCAATATCCCCTTGGAGACAAGTCGGCTGGAGGCCGATGTATTGAATCTCGACGCAATTTGAGTGTTCCATCGTCATTAGGAGGCCCTGAACGTTACTATACACTATCACTTTTGCGTCGGATTCGAAAATCTAAACTTACAGGAGAACGATCATATGGTGCCCGAGACAGCAATATCCCCTTGGAGACAAGTCCGCTGGAGGCCGATGTATTCAATCTCGACGCAATTTGAGTGCTACATCGTCATTAGGAGGCCCTGAACCTTACAATTAACTATCAGTTTCGCGTCGGATCCGAAAATCTAGACTCACAGGAGACGGACCACATGGAGCCCGAGGCAGCAATATCCCCTTGTAGACAAGTCGGCTGGAGGAAGATGTTATGACTCTCGACGCAATTTGAGTGTTCCATCGTCATTAAGAGGCCCTGAGCATTACATTTAACTATCAGTTTTGCGTCGGATTCTATAATCTAGACTCACAGGAGAACGACCATAAGGTGCCCGAGGCAGCAATAGACCCTTGGAGACAAGTCGGCTGGAGGCCGATGTATTGAATCTCGACGCAATTTGAGTGTTCCATCGGCATTAGGAGTCCCTGAACGTTACAATTAACTATCATTTTTGCGTCGGATTCGATAATCTAAACTCACAAGAGAACGACCATAAGGTGCAAGAGGCAGCAACAGACCATTGGAGACAAGTCGGCTGGAGGCCGATGTATTGAATCTCGACGCAATTTGAGTGTTCCATCGGCATTAGGAGGCCCTGAACGTTACAATTAACTATTATTTTTGCATCGGATTCGAAAATCTAGACTCACAGGGAGAACGACCATAAGGTGCCCGAGGCAGCAATAGACCCTTGGAGACAAGTCGGCTGGAGGCCGATGTATTGAATCTCGACGCAATTTGAGTGTTCCCTCGGCATTAGGAGTCCCTGAACCTTACAATTAACTATCATTTTTGCATCGGATTCGAAATCTAGACTCACAGGAGAACGACCATACGGTGCCCGAGGCAGCAATAGACCCTTGGAGACAAGTCGGCTGGAGGACGATGTATTGAATCTCGACGCAATTTGAGTGTTCCATCGGCATTAGGAGGCCCTGAACGTTACAATTAACTATCATTTTTGCGTCGGATTCGATAATCTAAACTCACAGGAGAACGACCATAAGGTGCCCGAGGCAACAATAGATCCTTGGAGACAAGTCGGCTGGAGGCCGATGTATTGAATCTCGACGCAATTTGAGAGTTCCATCGACATTAGGAGGCTTTGAACGTTACAATTAACTATCATTTTTGCGTCGGATTCGAAAATCTAGACTTACAAGAGAACGACCATAAGGTGCCCGAGGCAGCAATAGACCCTTGGAGACAAGTCGGCTGGAGGACGATGTATTGGATCGCGACGCAATTTGGGTGTTCCATCGTCATTAGGAGGCCCTGAATGTTACAATTAACTATCAGTTTTTCGTCGGATTCGACAATCTAGACTCACAGCAGACGGACCATTTGGTGCCCGAGGCAGCAATATCCCCTTGGAGACAATTCGGCTGGAGGACGATGTATTGAATCTCGACGCAATTTGAGTGTTCCATCGGCATTAGGAAGCCCTGAACGTTACAATTAACTATCATTTTTGCGTCGGATTCGATAATCTAAACTCACAGGAGAACGACCATAAGGTGCCCGAGGCAGCAACAGACCCTTGGAGACAAGGTGGTTGGAGGACGATGTATTGAATCTCGACGCAATTTGAGTGTTCCATCGGCATTAGGAGTCCCTGAACGTTACAATTAACTATCATTTTTGCGTCGGATTCGATATTCTAAACTCACAAGAGAACGACCATAAGGTGCAAGAGGCAGCAACAGACCATTGGAGACAAGTCCGCTGGAGGCCGATGTATTGATCTCGACGCAATTTGAGTGTTCCATCGGCATTAGGAAGCCCTGAACGTTACAATTAACTACCATTTTTGCGTCGGATTCGATAATCTAAACTCACAGGAGAACGACCATAAGGTGCCCGAGGCAGCAACAGACCCTTGGAGACAAGGTGGTTGGACGACGATGTATTGAATCTCGACGCAATTTGAGTGTTCCATCGGCATTAGGAGTCCCTGAACGTTACAATTAACTATCATTTTTGCGTCGGATTCGATATTCTAAACTCACAAGAGAACGACCATAAGGTGCCCGAGGCAGCAACAGACCCTTGGAGACAAGTCCGCTGGAGGCCGATGTATTGAATCTCGACGCAATTTGAGTGTTCCATCGGCATTAGGAGGCCCTGAACGTTACAATTAACTATCATTTTTGCGTCGGTTTCGATAATCTAAACTCACAGGAGAACGACCATAAGGTGCCCGAGGCAGCAACAGACCCTTGGAGACAGGTCCGCTGGAGGCCGATGTATTGAATCTCGACTAAATTTGAGTGTTCCATCGGCATTAGGAGGCCCTGAACGTTACAATTAACTATCATTTTGGCGTCGGATTCGATAATCTAAACTCACAGGAGAACGACCATAAGGTGCCCGAGGCAGCAACAGACCCTTGGAGACAAATCCGCTGGAGGCCGATGTATTGAAGCTCGACGCAATTTGAGTGTTCCATCGTCATTAGAAGGCCCTGAACGTTACAATTAAGTATTATTTTTGCATCGGATTCGAAAATCTAGACTCACAGGAGAACGACCATAAGGTGCCCGAGGAAGCAATAGACCCTTGGAGACAAGTCGGCTGGAGGCCGATGTATTGAATCTCGACGCAATTTGAGTGTCCCATCGGCATTAGGAGTCCCTGAACGTTACAATTAACTATCATTTTTGCGTCGGATTCGATAATCTAAACTCACAGGAGAACGACCATAAGGTGCCCGAAGCAGCAACAGACCCTTGGAGACAAGTCCGCTGGAGGCCGATGTATTCAATCTCGACGCAATTTGAGTGTTCCATCGTCATTCCAAGGCCCTGAACCTTACAATTAACTATCATTTTTGCATCGGATTCGAAAATCTAGACTCACAGGAGAACGACCATACGGTGCCCGAGGCAGCAGTAGACCCTTGGAGACAAGTCGGCTGGAGGACGATGTATTGAATCTCGACGCAATTTGAGTGTTCCATGGGCATTAGGAGACCCTGAACGTTACAATTAACTATTATTTTTGCTTCGGATTCGAAAATCTAGACTCTCAGGAGAACGACCATAAGGTGCCCGAGGCAGCAATAGACCCTTGGAGACAAGTCGGCTGGAGGCCGATGTATTGAATCTCGACGCAATTTGAGTGTTCCATCGGCATTAGGAGTCCCTGAACGTTACAATTAACTATCATTTTTGCGTCGGATTCGATAATCTAAACTCACAGGAGAACGACCATAAGGTGCCCGAAGCAGCAACAGACCCTTGGAGACAAGTCCGCTGGAGGCCGATGTATTCAATCTCGACGCAATTTGAGTGTTCCATCGTCATTAGAAGGCCCTGAACGTTACAATTAACAATCATTTTTGCGTCGGATTCGAAAATCTAGACTTACAAGAGAACGACCATAAGGTGCCCGAGGCAGCTTTAGATCCTTGGAGAGAAGTCGGCTGGAGGCCGATGTATTGAATCTCGACGCAATTTGAGTGTTCCATCGGCATTAGGAGTCCCTGAACGTTACAATTAACTATCATTTTTGCGTCGGATTCGAATATCTAGACTCACAGGAGAAGGATCATATGGTGCCCGAGACAGCAATATCCCCTTGGAGACAAGTCGGCTGGAGGCCGATGTATTGAATCTCGACGCAATTTAATGTGTTCCATCGGCATTAGGAGGCCCTGATCGATACAATTAACTATCAGTTTTGCGTCGGATTCGATAATCTAAACTAACAGGAGAACGACCATAAGGTGCCCGAGGCAGCAATAAACCCTTGGAGACAAGTCGGCTGGAGGCCGATGTATCGAATCTCGCCGCAATTTGAGTGTTCCATCGTCATTAGAAGGTCCTGAACGTTACAATTAACTATCATTTTTGCGTCGGATTCGAAAATCTAGACTCACAGGAGAAGGATCATATTGTGCCCTAGACAGCAATATCCCCTTGGAGACAAGTCGGCTGGAGGCCGATGTATTGAATCTCGACGCAATTTGAGTGTTCCATCGTCATTAGGAGGCCCTGAACGTTACTATACACTATCACTTTTGCGCCGGATTCGAAAATCTAAACTTACAGGAGAAGGATCATATGGTGCCCGAGACAGCAATATCCCCTTGGAGACAAGTCCGCTGGAGGCCGATGTATTCAATCTCGACGCAATTTGAGTGTTACATCGTCATTAGGAGGCCCTGAACCTTACAATTAACTATCAGTTTCGCGTCGGATCCGAAAATCTAGACTCACAGGAGACGGACCACATGGAGCCCGAGGCAGCAATATCCCCTTGTAGACAAGTCGGCTGGAGGAAGATGTTATGACTCTCGACGCAATTTGAGTGTTCCATCGTCATTAAGAGGCCCTCAGCATTACATTTAACTATCAGTTTTGCGTCGGATTCTATAATCTAGACTCACAGGAGAACGACCATAAGGTGCCCGAGGCAGCAATAGACCCTTGGAGACAAGTCGGCTGGAGGCCGATGTATTGAATCTCGACGCAATTTGAGTGTTCCATCGGCATTAGGAGTCCCTGAACGTTACAATTAACTATCATTTTTGCGTCGGATTCGATAATCTAAACTCACAAGAGAACGACCATAAGGTGCAAGAGGCAGCAACAGACCATTGGAGACAAGTCGGCTGGAGGCCGATGTATTGAATCTCGACGCAATTTGAGTGTTCCATCGGCATTAGGAGGCCCTGAACGTTACAATTAACTATTATTTTTGCATCGGATTCGAAAATCTAGACTCACAGGAGAACGACCATAAGGTGCCCGAGGCAGCAATAGACCCTTGGAGACAAGTCGGCTGGAGGCCGATGTATTGAATCTCGACGCAATTTGAGTGTTCCCTCGGCATTAGGAGTCCCTGAACCTTACAATTAACTATCATTTTTGCATCGGATTCGAAAATCTAGACTCACAGGAGAACGACCATACGGTGCCCGAGGCAGCAATAGACCCTTGGAGACAAGTCGGCTGGAGGACGATGTATTGAATCTCGACGCAATTTGAGTGTTCCATCGGCATTAGGAGGCCCTGAACGTTACAATTAACTATTATTTTTGCATCGGATTAGAAAATCTAGACTCACAGGAGAACGACCATAAGGTGCCCGAGGCAGCAATAGACCCTTGGAGACAAGTCGGCTGGAGGCTGATGTATTCAATCTCGACGCAATTTGAGTGTTCCATCGTCATTAGGATGCCCTGAACCTTACAATTAACTATCAGTTTCGCGTCGGATTCGAAAATCTAGACTCACAGGAGACGGACCACATGGAGCCCGAGGCAGCAATATCCCCTTGTAGACAAGTCGGCTAGAGGAAGATGTATTGACTCTCGACGCAATTTGAGTGTTCCATCGTCATTAAGAGGCCCTGAGCAATACATTTAACTATCAGTTTTGCGTCGGATTCTAAAATCTAGACTCACAGGAGAACGACCATAAGGTGCAAGAGGCAGCAACAGACCATTGGAGACAAGTCCGCTGGAGGCCGATGTATTGATCTCGACGCAATTTGAGTGTTCCATCGGCATTAGGAAGCCCTGAACGTTACAATTAACTATCATTTTTGCGTCGGATTCGATAATCTAAACTCACAGGAGAACGACCATAAGGTGCCCGAGGCAGCAACAGACCCTTGGAGACAAGGTGGTTGGAGGACGATGTATTGAATCTCGACGCAATTTGAGTGTTCCATCGGCACTAGGAGTCCCTGAACGTTGCAATTAACTATCATTTTTGCGTCGGATTCGATATTCTAAACTCACAAGAGAACGACCATAAGGTGCCCGAGGCAGCAACAGACCCTTGGAGACAAGTCCGCTGGAGGCCGATGTATTGAATCTCGACGCAATTTGAGTGTTCCATCGGCATTAGGAGGCCCTGAACGTTACAATTAACTATCATTTTTGCGTCGGTTTCGATAATCTAAACTCACAGGAGAACGACCATAAGGTGCCCGAGGCAGCAACAGACCCTTGGAGACAGGTCCGCTGGAGGCCGATGTATTGAATCTCGACTAAATTTGAGTGTTCCATCGGCATTAGGAGGCCCTGAACGTTACAATTAACTATCATTTTTGCGTCGGATTTGATAATCTAAACTCACAGGAGAACGACCATAAGGTGCCCGAGGCAGCAACAGACCCTTGGAGACAAGTCCGCTGGAGGCCGATGTATTGAAGCTCGACGCAATTTGAGTGTTCCATCGTCATTAGAAGGCCCTGAACGTTACAATTAAGTATTATTTTTGCATCGGATTCGAAAATCTAGACTCACAGGAGAACGACCATAAGGTGCCCGAGGAAGCAATAGACCCTTGGAGACAAGTCGGCTGGAGGCCGATGTATTGAATCTCGACGCAATTTGAGTGTCCCATCGGCATTAGGAGTCCCTGAACGTTACAATTAACTATCATTTTTGCGTCGGATTCGATAATCTAAACTCACAGGAGAACGACCATAAGGTGCCCGAAGCAGCAACAGACCCTTGGAGACAAGTCCGCTGGAGGCCGATGTATTCAATCTCGACGCAATTTGAGTGTTCCATCGTCATTCCAAGGCCCTGAACCTTACAATTAACTATCATTTTTGCATCGGATTCGAAAATCTAGACTCACAGGAGAACGACCATACGGTGCCCGAGGCAGCAGTAGACCCTTGGAGACAAGTCGGCTGGAGGACGATGTATTGAATCTCGACGCAATTTGAGTGTTCCATGGGCATTAGGAGACCCTGAACGTTACAATTAACTATTATTTTTGCTTCGGATTCGAAAATCTAGACTCTCAGGAGAACGACCATAAGGTGCCCGAGGCAGCAATAGACCCTTGGAGACAAGTCGGCTGGAGGCCGATGTATTGAATCTCGACGCAATTTGAGTGTTCCATCGGCATTAGGAGTCCCTGAACGTTACAATTAACTATCATTTTTGCGTCGGATTCGATAATCTAAACTCACAGGAGAACGACCATAAGGTGCCCGAAGCAGCAACAGACCCTTGGAGACAAGTCCGCTGGAGGCCGATGTATTCAATCTCGACGCAATTTGAGTGTTCCATCGTCATTAGAAGGCCCTGAACGTTACAATTAACAATCATTTTTGCGTCGGATTCGAAAATCTAGACTTACAAGAGAACGACCATAAGGTGCCCGAGGCAGCTTTAGATCCTTGGAGAGAAGTCGGCTGGAGGACGATGTATTGGATCGCGACGCAATTTGAGTGTTCCATCGTCATTAGGAGGCCCTGAATGTTACAAGTAACTATCATTTTTTGCGTCGGATTTGAATATCTAGACTCACAGGAGAAGGATCATATGGTGCCCGAGACAGCAATATCCCCTTGGAGACAAGTCGGCTGGAGGCCGATGTATTGAATCTCGACGCAATTTAATGTGTTCCATCGGCATTAGGAGGCCCTGATCGATACAATTAACTATCAGTTTTGCGTCGGATTCGATAATCTAAACTAACAGGAGAACGACCATAAGGTGCCCGAGGCAGCAATAAACCCTTGGAGACAAGTCGGCTGGAGGCCGATGTATCGAATCTCGCCGCAATTTGAGTGTTCCATCGTCATTAGAAGGTCCTGAACGTTACAATTAACTATCATTTTTGCGTCGGATTCGATAATCTAAACTCACAGGAGAACGACCATAAGGTGCCCGAGGCAGCAACAGACCCTTGGAGACAAGTCCGCTGGAGGCCGATGTATTGAAGCTCGACGCAATTTGAGTGTTCCATCGTCATTAGAAGGCCCTGAACGTTACAATTAAGTATTATTTTTGCATCGGATTCGAAAATCTAGACTCACAGGAGAACGACCATAACGTGCCCGAGGCAGCAATAGACCCTTGGAGACAAGTCGGCTGGAGGCCGATGTATTGAATCTCGACGCAATTTGAGTGTCCCATCGGCATTAGGAGTCCCTGAACGTTACAATTAACTATCATTTTTGCGTCGGATTCGATAATCTAAACTCACAGGAGAACGACCATAAGGTGCCCGAAGCAGCAACAGACCCTTGGAGACAAGTCCGCTGGAGGCCGATGTATTCAATCTCGACGCAATTTGAGTGTTCCATCGTCATTCCAAGGCCCTGAACCTTACAATTAACTATCATTTTTGCATCGGATTCGAAAATCTAGACTCACAGGAGAACGACCATACGGTGCCCGAGGCAGCAGTAGACCCTTGGAGACAAGTCGGCTGGAGGACGATGTATTGGATCGCGACGGAATTTGAGTGTTCTATCGTCATTAGGAGGCCCTGAATGTTACAAGTAACTATCATTTTTGCGTCGGATTCGAATAACTAGACCTCACAGGAGAAGGATCATATGGTGCCCGAGACAGCAATATCCCCTTGGAGACAAGTCGGCTGGAGGCCGATGTATTGAATCTCGACGCAATTTAATGTGTTCCATCGGCATTAGGAGGCCCTGATCGATACAATTAACTATCAGTTTTGCGTCGGATTCGATAATCTAAACTAACAGGAGAACGACCATAAGGTGCCCGAGGCAGCAATAAACCCTTGGAGACAAGTCGGCTGGAGGCCGATGTATCGAATCTCGCCGCAATTTGAGTGTTCCATCGTCATTAGAAGGTCCTGAACGTTACAATTAACTATCATTTTTGCGTCGGATTCGAAAATCTAGACTCACAGGAGAAGGATCATATTGTGCCCTAGACAGCAATATCCCCTTGGAGACAAGTCGGCTGGAGGCCGATGTATTGAATCTCGACGCAATTTGAGTGTTCCATCGGCATTAGGAGTCCCTGAACGTTACAATTAACTATCATTTTTGCGTCGGATTCGATAATCTAAACTCACAAGAGAACGACCACAAGGTGCAAGAGGCAGCAACAGACCATTGGAGACAAGTCGGCTGGAGGCCGATGTATTGAATCTCGACGCAATTTGAGTGTTCCATCGGCATTAGGAGGCCCTGAACGTTACAATTAACTATTATTTTTGCATCGGATTCGAAAATCTAGACTCACAGGAGAACGACCATAAGGTGCCCGAGGCAGCAATAGACCCTTGGAGACAAGTCGGCTGGAGGCCGATGTATTGAATCTCGACGCAATTTGAGTGTTCCCTCGGCATTAGGAGTCCCTGAACCTTACAATTAACTATCATTTTTGCATCGGATTCGAAAATCTAGACTCACAGGAGAACGACCATACGGTGCCCGAGGCAGCAATAGACCCTTGGAGACAAGTCGGCTGGAGGACGATGTATTGAATCTCGACGCAATTTGAGTGTTCCATCGGCATTAGGAGGCCCTGAACGTTACAATTAACTATTATTTTTGCATCGGATTCGAAAATCTAGACTCACAGGAGAACGACCATAAGGTGCCCGAGGCAGCAATAGACCCTTGGAGACAAGTCGGCTGGAGGCTGATGTATTCAATCTCGACGCAATTTGAGTGTTCCATCGTCATTAGGATGCCCTAAACCTTACAATTAACTATCAGTTTCGCGTCGGATTCGAAAATCTAGACTCACAGGAGACGGACCACATGGAGCCCGAGGCAGCAATATCCCCTTGTAGACAAGTCGGCTAGAGGAAGATGTATTGACTCTCGACGCAATTTGAGTGTTCCATCGTCATTAAGAGGCCCTGAGCAATACATTTAACTATCAGTTTTGCGTCGGATTCTAAAATCTAGACTCACAGGAGAACGACCATACGGTGCCCGAGGCAGCAATAGACCCTTGGAGACAAGGTGGCTGGAGGACGATGTATTGAATCTCGACGCAATTTGAGTGTTCCATCGGCATTAGGAGTCCCTGAACGTTACAATTAACTATCATTTTTGCGTCGGATTCGATAATCTAAACTCACATTAGAACGACCATAAGGTGCCAGAGGCAGCAACAGACCTTGGAGACAAGTCCGCTGGAGGCCGATGTATTGATCTCGACTCAATTTGAGTGTTCCATCGGCATTAGAAGGCACTGAACGTTACAATTGACTATCATTTTTGCGTCGGATTCGATAATCTAAACTCACAGGAGAACGACCGTAAGGTGCCCGAGGCAGCAACAGACCCTTGGAGACAAGTCCGCTGGACGCCGATGTATTGAAACTCGACGCAATTTGAGTGTTCCATCGTCATTACAAGGCCCTGAACGTTACAATTAAGTATTATTTTTGCATCGGATTCGAAAATCTAGACTCACAGGAGAACGACCATAAGGTGCCCGAGGCAGCAATAGACCCCTGGACACAAGTCGGCTGGAGGCCGATGTATTGAATCTCGACGCAATTTGAGTGTTCCATCGGCATTAGGAGGCCCTGAACGTTACAATTAACTATTATATTTGCATCGGATTCGATAATCTAAACTCACAGGAGAACGACCATAAGGTGCCCGAGGCAGCATTAGACCCTTGGAGAGAAGTCGGCTGGAGGACGAAGTATTGAATCTCGACGCAATTTAATGTTCCATCGTCATTAGGACGCCCTGAACGTTAGTATTCACTATCACTTTTGCGTCGGATTCGAAAATCTAGACTCACAGCAGAAGGATCATATGGTGCCCGAGGCAGCAATAGACCCTTGGAGTCAAATCGGCTGGAGGAAGATGTATTGAATCTCGACGCAATTTGAAACCATCGGCATTAGGAGACCCTGAATGATACAATTAACTATCATTTTTGCGTCGGATTCGATAATCTAAACTCACAGGAGAACGCCCATAAGGTGCCCGACACAGCAATATTCCCTTGGAGACAAGTCCGCTGGAGGCCGATGTATTCAATCTCGACGCAATTTGAGTGTTACATCGTCATTAGGAGGCCCTGAACTTACAATTAACTATCAGTTTCGCGTCGGATTCGAAAATCTAGACTCACAGGAGACGGACCACATGGAGCCCGAGGCAGCAATATCCCCTTGTAGACAAGTCGGCTAGAGGAAGATGTATTGACTCTCGACGCAATTTGAGTGTTCCATCGTCATTAAGAGGCCCTGAGCATTACATTTAACTATCAGTTTTGCGTCGGATTCTATAATCTAGACTCACAGGAGAACGACCATACGGTGCCCGAGGCAGCAATAGACCCTTGGAGACAAGTCGGCTGGAGGACGATGTATTGAATCTCGACGCAATTTGAGTGTTCCATTGGCATTAGGCGTCCCTGAACGTTACAATTAACTATCATTTTTGTGTCGGATTCGATAATCTAAACTCACAGGAGAACGACCATAAGGTGCAAGAGGCAGCAACAGACCATTGGAGACAAGTCCGCTGGAGGCCGATGTATTGAATCTCGACGCAATTTGAGTGTTCCATCGTCATTACAAGGCCCTGAACGTTACAATTAACTATCATTTTTGCGTCGGATTCGAAAACCTAGACTCACAGGAGAACGACCATAAGGTGCCCGAGGCAGCAATAGACCCTTGGAGACAAGTCGGCTGGAGGCCGATGTATTGAATCTCGACGCAATTTGAGTGTTCCATCGGCATTCGGAGGCCATGAACGTTACAATTAACTATTAATTTTGCGTCGGATTCGATAATCTAAACTCACAGGAGAACGACCATTAGGTGCCCGAGGCAGCAATAGACCCTTGGAGACAAGTCGGCTGGAGGCCGATGTATTGAATCTCGACGCAATTGGAGTGTTCCATCGTCATTAGGAGGCCCTGAATGTTACAATTAACTATCAGTTTTTCGTCGGATTCGAAAATATAGACTCACAGGAGAACGCCCATAAGGTGCCCGAGACAGCTATATTCCCTTGGAGACAAGTCCGCTGGAGGCCGATGTATTCAATCTCGACGCAATTTGAGTCTTCTATCGTCATTAGGAGGCCCTGAACCTTACAATTAACTATCAGTTTCGCGTCGGATTCGTAAATCTAGACTCACAGGAGACGGACCACATGGAGCCCGAGGCAGCAGTATCCCCTTGTAGACAAGTCGGCTGGAGGAATATGTATTGACTCTCGACGCAATTTGAGTGTTCCATCGTCATTAAGAGGCCCTGAGCATTACATTTAACAATAAGTTTTGCGTCGGATTCTATAATCTAGACTCACAGGAGAACGACCATACGGTGCCCGAGGCAGCAATAGACCCTTGGAGACAAGTCGGCTGGAGGACGATGTATTGAATCTCGACGCAATTTGAGTGTTCCATCGGCATTAGGAACCCTTGAACGTTACAATTAACTATCATTTTTGCGTCGGATTAGATAATCTAAACTCACAGGAGAACGACCATAAGGTGCCCGAGGCAGCAATAGACCCTTGGAGACAAGTCGGCTGGAGGCCGATGTATTGAATCTCGACGCAATTTGAGTGTTCCATCGGCATTAGGAGTCCCTGAACGTTACAATTAACTATCATTTTTGCGTCGGATTCGATAATCTAAACTCACAGGAGAGCGACCATAAGGTGCAAGAGGCAGCAACAGACCATTGGAGACAAGTCCGCTGGAGGCCGATGTATTGAATCTCGACGCAATTTGAGTGTTCCATCAGCATTAGGAGGCCCTGAACGTTACAATTAACTATCATTTTTGCGTCGGATTAGATAATCTAAACTCACAGGAGAACGACCAAAAGGTGCCCGGGCAGCAACAGACCCTTGGAGACAAGTCCGCTGGAGGCCGATGTATTGAAACTCGACGCAATTTGAGTGTTCCATCGTCATTACAAGGCCCTGAACGTTACAATTAACTATCATTTTTGCGTCGGATTCGATAATCTAAACTCACATTAGAACGACCATAACGTGCAAGAGGCAGCAACAGACCATTGGAGACAAGTCGGCTGGAGACCGATGTATTGAATCTCGACGCAATTTGAGTGTTCCATCGGCATTAGGAGGCCCTGAACGTTACAATTAACTATTATTTTTGCATCGGATTCGATAATCGAAACTCACAGGAGAACGACCATAAGGTGCCCGAGGCAGCATTAGACCCTTGGAGAGAAGTCGGCTGGAGGACGAAGTATTGAATCTCGACGCAATTTGAATGTTCCATCGTCATAAGGAGGCCCTGAACGTTACTATTCACTATCACTTTTGCGTCGGATTCGAGAATCAAGACTCACAGCAGAAGGATCATATGGTGCCCGAGACAGCAATATCCCCTTGGAGACAAGTCGGCTGGAGGCCGATGTATTGAATCTCGACGCAATTTGAGTGTTCCATCGGCATTAGGAGGCCCTGAACGTTACAATTAACTATCATTTTTGCGTCGGATTCGAAAATCTAGACTCACAGGAGAACGACCATAAGGTGCCCGAGGCAGCAATAGACCCTTGGAATCAAATCGGCTGGAGGAAGATGTATTGAATCTCGACGCAATTTGAAACCATCGGCATTAGGAGGCCCTGAACGATACAATTTACTATCATTATTGCGTCGGATTCGATAATCTAAACTCACAGGAGAACGACCATAAGGTGCCCGAGGCAGCAATAGACCCTTGGAGACAAGTCGGCTGGAGGCCGATGTATTGAATCTCGACGCAATTTGAGTGTTCCATCGTCATTAGAAGGCCCTGAACGTTACAATTAACTATCATTTTTGCGTCGGATTAGAAAATATAGACTCACAGGAGAACGCCCATAAGGTGCCCGAGACAGCAATATTCCCTTGGAGACAAGTCCGCTGGAGGCCGATGTATTCAATCTCGACGCAATTTGAGTGTTACATCGTCATTAGGAGGCCCTGAACTTACAATTAACTATCAGTTTCGCGTCGGATTCGAAAATCTAGACTCACAGGAGACGGACCACATGGAGCCCGAGGCAGCAATATCCCCTTGTAGACAAGTCGGCTAGAGGAAGATGTATTGACTCTCGACGCAATTTGAGTGTTCCATCGTCATTAAGAGGCCCTGAGAATTACATTTAACTATCAGTTTTGCGTCGGATTCTATAATCTAGACTCACAGGAGAACGACCATACGGTGCCCGAGGCAGCAATAGACCCTTGGAGACAAGTCGGCTGGAGGACGATGTATTGAATCTCGACGCAATTTGAGTGTTCCATCGGCATTAGGCGTCCCTGAACGTTACAATTAACTATCATTTTTGTGTCGGATTCGATAATCTAAACTCTCAGGAGAACGACCATAAGGTGCAAGAGGCAGCAACAGACCATTGGAGACAAGTCCGCTGGAGGCCGATGTATTGAATCTCGACGCAATTTGAGTGTTCCATCGGCATTCGGAGGCCATGAACGTTACAATTAACTATCAATTTTGCGTCGGATTCGATAATCTAAACTCACAGGAGAACGACCATTAGGTGCCCGAGGCAGCAATAGACCCTTGGAGACAAGTCGGCTGGAGGCCGATGTATTGAATCTCGACGCAATTGGAGTGTTCCATCGTCATTAGAAGGCCCTGAACGTTACAATTAACTATCATTTTTGCGTCGGATTCGAAAATCTAGACTCACACGAGAACGACCATAAGGTGCCCGAGACAGCAATAGACCCTTGGTGACAAGTCGGCTGGAGGACGATGTATTGGATCGCGACGCAATTTGAGTGTTCCATCGTCATTAGGAGGCCCTGAATGTTACAATTAACTATCAGTTTTTCGTCGGATTCGAAAATCTAGACTCACAGCAGACGGACCATTTGGTGCCCGAGGCAGCAATATCCCCTTGGAGACAAATCGGCTGGAGGACGATGTATTGAATCTCGACGCAATTTGAGTCTTCTATCGTCATTAGGAGGCCCTGAACGTTACTATTCACTATCATTTTTGCGTCGGATCCGAAAATCTAGACTCACAGGAGAAGGATCATATGGTGCCCGAGGCAGTAATACCCCCTTGGAGAGAAGTCGGCTGGCGGCCGATGTATTGAATCTCGACGCAATTTGAGTGTTCCATCGTCATTAGGAGGCCCTGAATGTTACAATTAACTATCAGTTTTTCGTCGGATTCGAAAATATAGACTCACAGGAGAACGCCCATAAGGTGCCCGAGACAGCTATATTCCCTTGGAGACAAGTCCGCTGGAGGCCGATGTATTCAATCTCGACGCAATTTGAGTCTTCTATCGTCATTAGGAGGCCCTGAACCTTACAATTAACTATCAGTTTCGCGTCGGATTAGATAATCTAAACTCACAGGAGAACGACCATAAGGTGCCCGAGGCAGCAATAGACCCTTGGAGACAAGTCGGCTGGAGGCCGATGTATTGAATCTCGACGCAATTTGAGTGTTCCATCGGCATTAGGAGTCCCTGAACGTTACAATTAACTATCATTTTTGCGTCGGATTCGATAATCTAAACTCACAGGAGAGCGACCATAAGGTGCAAGAGGCAGCAACAGACCATTGGAGACAAGTCCGCTGGAGGCCGATGTATTGAAACTCGACGCAATTTGAGTGTTCCATCGGCATTACAAGGCCCTGAACGTTACAATTAACTATTATTTTTGCATCGGATTCGAAAATCAAGACTCACAGGACAACGACCATAAGGTGCCCGAAGCAGCAATAGACCCTTGGAGACAAGTCGGCTGGAGGACGATGTATTGAATCTCGACGCAATTTGAGTGTTCCATCGGCATTAGGGGGCCCTGAACGTTACAATTAACTATTATTTTTGCATCGGATTCGAAAATCTAGACTCACAGGAGAACGACCACAAGGTGCCCGAGGCAGCAATAGACCCTTGGAGACAAGTCGGCTGGAGGCCGATGTATTGAATCTCGACGCAATTTCAGTGTTCCATCGGCATTAGGAGTCCCCGAACGTTACAATTAACTATCATTTTTGCGTCGTATTCGATAATCTAAACTCACAGGAGAACGACCATAAGGTGCCCGAAGCAGCAACAGACCCTTGGAGACAAGTCCGCTGGAGGCCGATGTATTCAATCTCGACGCAATTTGAGTGTTCCATCGTCATTAGAAGGTCCTGAACGTTACAATTAACTATCATTTTTGCGTCGGATTCGAAAATATAGACTCATAGGAGAACGCCCATAAGGTGCCAGAGACATCAATATCCCCTTGGAGACAAGTCCGCTGGAGGCCGATGTATTCAATCTCGACGCAATTTGATTGTTCCATCGTCATTAGGAGGCCCTGAACCTTACAATTAACTATCAGTTTTGCGTCGGATTCTAAAATCTAGACTCACAGGAGAACGACCATACGGTGCCCGAGGCAGCAATAGACCCTTGGAGACAAGGTGGCTGGAGGACGATGTATTGAATCTCGACGCAATTTGAGTGTTCCATCGGCATTAGGAGGCCCTGAACGTTACAATTAACTATCATTTTTGCGTCGGATTAGATAGTCTAAACTCACAGGAGAACGACCATAAGGTGCCCGAGGCAGCAACAGACCCTTGGAGACAAGTCCGCTGGAGGCCGATGTATTGAATCTCGACGCAATTTGAGTGTTCCATCGTCATTACAAGGCCCTGAACCTTACAATTAACTATCAGTTTCGCGTCGGATTCGAAAATCTAGACTCACAGGAGACGGACCACATGGAGCCCGAGGCAGCAATATCCCCTTGTAGACAAGTCGGCTGGAGGAAGATGTATTGAATCTCGACGCAATTTGAGTGTTCCATCGTCATTAAGAGTCCCTGAGCATTACATTTAACTATCAGTTTTGCGTCGGATTCTAAAATCTAGACTAACAGGAGAACGACCATACGGTGCCCGAGGCAGCAATAGACCCTTGGAGACACGGCGGCTGGAGGACGATGTATTGAATCTCGACGCAATTTGAGTGTTCCATCAGCATTAGGAGGCCCTGAACGTTACAATTAACTATCATTTTTGCGTCGGATTAGATAATCTAAACTCACAGGAGAACGACCAAAAGGTGCCCGGGCAGCAATAGACCCTTGGAGACAAGTCCGCTGGAGGCCGATGTATTGAAACTCGACGCAATTTGAGTGTTCCATCGTCATTACAAGGCCCTGAACGTTACAATTAACTATCATTTTTGCGTCGGATTCGATAATCTAAACTCACATTAGAACGACCATAACGTGCAAGAGGCAGCAACAGACCATTGGAGACAAGTCGGCTGGAGGCCGATGTATTGAATCTCGACGCAATTTGAGTGTTCCATCGGCATTAGGAGGCCCTGAACGTTACAATTAACTATTATTTTTGCATCGGATTCGATAATCGAAACTCACAGGAGAACGACCATAAGGTGCCCGAGGCAGCATTAGACCCTTGGAGAGAAGTCGGCTGGAGGACGAAGTATTGAATCTCGACGCAATTTGAATGTTCCATCGTCATTAGGAGGCCCTGAACGTTACTATTCACTATCACTTTTGCGTCGGATTCGAGAATCTAGACTCACAGCAGAAGGATCATATGGTGCCCGAGACAGCAATATCCCCTTGGAGACAAGTCGGCTGGAGGCCGATGTATTGAATCTCGACGCAATTTGAGTGTTCCATCGGCATTAGGAGGCCCTGAACGTTACAATTAACTATCATTTTTGCGTCGGATTCGAAAATCTAGACTCACAGGAGAACGACCATAAGGTGCCCGAGGCAGCAATAGACCCTTGGAATCAAATCGGCTGGAGGAAGATGTATTGAATCTCGACGCAATTTGAAACCATCGGCATTAGGAGGCCCTGAACGATACAATTAACTATCATTTTTGCGTCGGATTCGATAATCTAAACTCACAGGAGAACGACCATAAGGTGCCCGAGGCAGCAATAGACCCTTGGAGACAAGTCGGCTGGAGGCCGATGTATTGAATCTCGACGCAATTTGAGTGTTCCATCGTCATTAGAAGGCCCTGAACGTTACAATTAACTATCATTTTTGCGTCGGATTAGAAAATATAGACTCACAGGAGAACGCCCATAAGGTGCCCGAGACAGCAATATTCCCTTGGAGACAAGTCCGCTGGAGGCCGATGTATTCAATCTCGACGCAATTTGAGTGTTACATCGTCATTAGGAGGCCCTGAACTTACAATTAACTATCAGTTTCGCGTCGGATTCGAAAATCTAGACTCACAGGAGACGGACCACATGGAGCCCGAGGCAGCAATATCCCCTTGTAGACAAGTCGGCTAGAGGAAGATGTATTGACTCTCGACGCAATTTGAGTGTTCCATCGTCATTAAGAGGCCCTGAGAATTACATTTAACTATCAGTTTTGCGTCGGATTCTATAATCTAGACTCACAGGAGAACGACCATACGGTGCCCGAGGCAGCAATAGACCCTTGGAGACAAGTCGGCTGGAGGACGATGTATTGAATCTCGACGCAATTTGAGTGTTCCATCGGCATTAGGCGTCCCTGAACGTTACAATTAACTATCATTTTTGTGTCGGATTCGATAATCTAAACTCTCAGGAGAACGACCATAGGGTGCAAGAGGCAGCAACAGACCATTGGAGACAAGTCCGCTGGAGGCCGATGTATTGAATCTCGACGCAATTTGAGTGTTCCATCGGCATTCGGAGGCCATGAACGTTACAATTAACTATCAATTTTGCGTCGGATTCGATAATCTAAACTCACAGGAGAACGACCATTAGGTGCCCGAGGCAGCAATAGACCCTTGGAGACAAGTCGGCTGGAGGCCGATGTATTGAATCTCGACGCAATTGGAGTGTTCCATCGTCATTAGAAGGCCCTGAACGTTACAATTAACTATCATTTTTGCGTCGGATTCGAAAATCTAGACTCACACGAGAACGACCATAAGGTGCCCGAGACAGCAATAGACCCTTGGTGACAAGTCGGCTGGAGGACGATGTATTGGATCGCGACGCAATTTGAGTGTTCCATCGTCATTAGGAGGCCCTGAATGTTACAATTAACTATCAGTTTTTCGTCGGATTCGAAAATCTAGACTCACAGCAGACGGACCATTTGGTGCCCGAGGCAGCAATATCCCCTTGGAGACAAATCGGCTGGAGGACGATGTATTGAATCTCGACGCAATTTGAGTCTTCTATCGTCATTAGGAGGCCCTGAACGTTACTATTCACTATCATTTTTGCGTCGGATCCGAAAATCTAGACTCACAGGAGAAGGATCATATGGTGCCCGAGGCAGTAATACCCCCTTGGAGAGAAGTCGGCTGGCGGCCGATGTATTGAATCTCGACGCAATTTGAGTGTTCCATCGTCATTAGGAGGCCCTGAATGTTACAATTAACTATCAGTTTTTCGTCGGATTCGAAAATATAGACTCACAGGAGAACGCCCATAAGGTGCCCGAGACAGCTATATTCCCTTGGAGACAAGTCCGCTGGAGGCCGATGTATTCAATCTCGACGCAATTTGAGTCTTCTATCGTCATTAGGAGGCCCTGAACCTTACAATTAACTATCAGTTTCGCGTCGGATTAGATAATCTAAACTCACAGGAGAACGACCATAAGGTGCCCGAGGCAGCAATAGACCCTTGGAGACAAGTCGGCTGGAGGCCGATGTATTGAATCTCGACGCAATTTGAGTGTTCCATCGGCATTAGGAGTCCCTGAACGTTACAATTAACTATCATTTTTGCGTCGGATTCGATAATCTAAACTCACAGGAGAGCGACCATAAGGTGCAAGAGGCAGCAACAGACCATTGGAGACAAGTCCGCTGGAGGCCGATGTATTGAAACTCGACGCAATTTGAGTGTTCCATCGGCATTACAAGGCCCTGAACGTTACAATTAACTATTATTTTTGCATCGGATTCGAAAATCAAGACTCACAGGACAACGACCATAAGGTGCCCGAAGCAGCAATAGACCCTTGGAGACAAGTCGGCTGGAGGACGATGTATTGAATCTCGACGCAATTTGAGTGTTCCATCGGCATTAGGGGGCCCTGAACGTTACAATTAACTATTATTTTTGCATCGGATTCGAAAATCTAGACTCACAGGAGAACGACCACAAGGTGCCCGAGGCAGCAATAGACCCTTGGAGACAAGTCGGCTGGAGGCCGATGTATTGAATCTCGACGCAATTTCAGTGTTCCATCGGCATTAGGAGTCCCCGAACGTTACAATTAACTATCATTTTTGCGTCGTATTCGATAATCTAAACTCACAGGAGAACGACCATAAGGTGCCCGAAGCAGCAACAGACCCTTGGAGACAAGTCCGCTGGAGGCCGATGTATTCAATCTCGACGCAATTTGAGTGTTCCATCGTCATTAGAAGGCCCTGAACGTTGCAATTAACTATCATTTTTCCGTCGGATTCGAAAATATAGACTCATAGGAGAACGCCCATAAGGTGCCAGAGACATCAATATCCCCTTGGAGACAAGTCCGCTGGAGGCCGATGTATTCAATCTCGACGCAATTTGATTGTTCCATCGTCATTAGGAGGCCCTGAACCTTACAATTAACTGTCAGTTTTGCGTCGGATTCTAAAATCTAGACTCACAGGAGAACGACCATACGGTGCCCGAGGCAGCAATAGACCCTTGGAGACAAGGTGGCTGGAGGACGATGTATTGAATCTCGACGCAATTTGAGTGTTCCATCGGCATTAGGAGGCCCTGAACGTTACAATTAACTATCATTTTTGCGTCGGATTAGATAATCTAAACTCACAGGAGAACGACCATAAGGTGCCCGAGGCAGCAATAGACCCTTGGAGACAAGTCGGCTGGAGGCCGATGTATTGAATCTCGACGCAATTTGAGTGTTCTATCGGCATTAGGAGTCCCTGAACGTTACAATTAACTGTCATTTTTGCGTCGGATTCGATAATCTAAACTCACAAGAGAACTACCTTAAGGTGCCGGAGGCAGCAATAGACCCTTGGAGACAAGTCGGCTGGAGGCCGGTGTATTGAATCTCGACGCAATTTGAGTGTTCCATCGGCATTAGGAGGCCCTGATCGTTACAATTAACTATCATTTTTGCGTCGGATTCGAAAATCTAGACTCACAGGAGACGGACCACATGGAGCCCGAGGCAGCAATATCCCCTTGTAGACAAGTCGGCTGGAGGAAGATGTATTGAATCTCGACGCAATTTGAGTGTTCCATCGTCATTAAGAGGCCCTGAGCATTACATTTAACTATCAGTTTTGCGTCGGATTCTAAAATCTAGACTAACAGGAGAACGACCATACGGTGCCCGAGGCAGCAATATCCCCTTGTAGACAAGTCGGCTGGAGGAAGATGTATTGAATCTCGACGCAATTTGAGTGTTCCATCGTCATTAAGAGGCCCTGGGCATTACATTTAACTATCAGTTTTGCGTCGGATTCTAAAATCTAGACTAACAGGAGAACGACCATACGGTGCCCGAGGCAGCAATAGACCCTTGGAGACACGGCGGCTGGAGGACGATGTATTGAATCTCGACGCAATTTGAGTGTTCCATCGGCATTAGGAGGCCCTGAACGTTACAATTAACTATCATTTTTGCGTCGGATTCGATAATCTAAACTCACAGGAGAACGACCATAAGGTGCCCGAGGCAGCAATAGACCCTTGGAGACAAGTCGGCTGGAGGCCGATGTATTGAATCTCGACGCAATTTGAGTGTTCCATCGGCATTGGGAGTCGCTGAACGTCACAATTAACTATCATTTTTGCGTCGGATTCGATAATCTAAACTCACAGGAGAACGACCATTAGGTGCCCGAGGCAGCAACAGACCCTTGGAGACAAGTCCGCTGGAGGCTGATGTATTGAATCTCGACGCAATTTGAGTGTTCCATCGTCATTACAAGGCCCTGAACGTTACAATTAACTATCATTTTTGCGTCGGATTCAAAAATCTAGACTCACAGGAGAATGACCATAAGGTGCCCGAGGCAGCAATAGACCCTTGGAGACAAGTCGGCTGGAGGCCGATGTATTGAATCTCGACGCAATTTTAGTGTTCCATCGGCATTAGGAGGCCCTGAACGTTACAAATAACTATCATTTTTGCGTCGGATTCGATAATCTAAACTCACAGGAGAACGACCATAAGGTGCTCGAGGCTAGCAATATCCCCTTGTAGACAAGTCGGCTGGAGGAAGATGTATTGACTCTCGACGCAATTTGAGTGTTCCATCGTCATTAAGAGGCCCTGAGCATTACATTTAACTATCAGTTTTGCGTCGGATTCTAAAATCTAGACTCACAGGAGAACGACCATACGGTGCCCGAGGCAGCAATAGACCCTTGGAGACAAGTCGGCTGGAGGACGATGTATTGAATCTCGACGCAATTTGAGTGTTCCATCGGCATTAGGAGGCCCTGAACGTTACAATTAACTATCATTTTTGCGTCGGATTCGATAATCTAAACTCACAGGAGAACGACCATAAGGTGCCCGAGGCACCAACAGACCCTTGGAGACAAGTCCGCTGGAGGCCGATGTATTGAATCTCGACGCAATTTGAGTGTTCCATCGTCATTACAAGGCCCTGAACGTTACAATTAACTATCATTTTTGCGTCGGATTCGAAAACATAGACTCACAGGAGAACGCCCATAAGGTGCCCGAGACAGCAATATCCCCTTGGAGACAAGTCCGCTGGAGGCCGATGTATTCAATCTCGACGCGATTTGAGTGTTCCATCGTCATTAGGAGGCCCTGAACCTTACAATTACCTATCATTTTTGCGTCGGATTCGAAAATCTAGACTCACAGGAGAACGACCATAAGTTGCCCGAGGCAGCAATACACCCTTGGAGACAAGTCGGCTGGAGGCCGATGTATTGAATCTCGACGCAATTTGAGTGTTCCATCGGCATTAGGAGGCCCTGAACGTTACAATTAACACTCATTTTTGCGTCGGATTCGAAAATCTAGACTCACAGGAGACGGACCACATGGAGCCCGAGGCAGCAATAGACCCTTGGAGACATGTCGGCTGGAGGACGATGTATTGAATCTCGACGCAATTTGAGTCTTCTATCGTCAGTAGGAGGCCCTGAACGTTACTATTCACTATCATTTTTGCGTCGGATTCGAAAATCTAGACTCACAGGAGAAGGATCATATGGTGCCCGAGACAGTAATACCCCCTTGGAGAGAAGACGGCTGGAGGCCGATGTATTGAATCTCGACGCAATTTGAGTTTTCCATCGGCATTAGGAGGCCCTGAACGTTACAATTAACTATCATTTTTGCGTCGGATTCGATAATCTAAACTCACAGGAGAACGACCATAAGGTGCCCGAGACAGCAATATCCCCTTGGAGACAAGTCCGCTAGAGGCCGATATATTGAATCTCGACGCAATTTGAGTGTTCCATCGTCATTACAAGGCCCTGAACGTTACAATTAACTATCATTTTTGCGTCGGATTCGAAAATCTAGACTCACAGGAGAACGACCATAAGGTGCCCGAGGCAGCAATAGACCCTTGGAGACAAGTCGGCTGGAGGCCGATGTATTAAATCTCGACGCAATTTGATTGTTCCATCGGCATTAGGAGGCCCTGAACGTTACAATTAACTATCATTTTTGCGTCGGATTCGATAATCTAAACTCACAGGAGAACGACCATAAGGTGCCCGAGGCAGCAATAGACCCTTGGAGACAAGTTGGCTGGAGGCCGATGTATTAAATCTCGACGCAATTTGAGTGTTCCATCGTCATTAGAAGGCCCTGAACGTTACAATTAACTATCATTTTTGCGTCGGATTCGAAAATATAGACTCACAGGAGAACGCCCATAAGGTGCCCGAGACAGCAATATCCCCTTGGAGACAAGTCCGCTGGAGGCCGATGTATTGAATCTCGACGCAATTTGAGTGTTCCATCGTCATTAGGAGGCCCTGAATCTTACAATTAACTATCATTTTTGCGTCGGATTCGAAAATCTAGACTCACAGGAGATGGATCATATGGTGCCCGAGACAGCAATATCACCTTGGAGACAAGTCGGCTGGAGGCCGATGTATTGAATCTCGACGCAATTTGAGTGTTCCATCGGCATTAGGAGGCCCTGAACGTTACAATTAACAATAAGTTTTGCGTCCGATTCGATAATCTAAACTCACAGGAGAACGACCATAAGGTGCCCGAGGCAGCAATAAACCCTTGTAGACAAGTCGGCTGGAGGAAGATGTATTGACTCTCGACGCAATTTGAGTGTTCCATCGTCATTAAGAGGCCATGAGCATTACACTTAACTATCAGTTTTGCGTCGGATTCTATAATCTAAACTCACAGGAGAACGACCATAAGGTGCCCGAGGCAGCAATAGACCCTTGGAGACAAGTCGGCTGGAGGCCGATGTATTGAATCTCGACGCAATTTGAGTGTTCCATCGGCATTAGGAGTCCCTGAACGTTACAATTAACTATCATTTTTGCGTCGGATTCGATAATCTAAACTCACAGGAGAACGACCATAAGGTGCCCGAAGCAGCAACAGACCCTTGGAGTCCGCTGGAGGCCGATGTATTGAATCTCGACGCAATTTGAGTGTTCCATCGTCATTCCAAGGCCCTGAACCTTACAATTAACTATCATTTTTGCATCGGATTCTAAAATCTAGACTCACAGGAGAACGACCATACGGTGCCCGAGGCAGCAATAGACCCTTGGAGACAAGTCGGCTGGAGGACGATGTATTGAATCTCGACGCAATTTGAGTGTTCCATCGGCATTAGGAGGCCCTGAACGTTACAATTAACTATCATTTTTGCGTCGGTTTCGATAATCTAAACTCACAGGAGAACGACCATAAGGTGCCCGAGGCAGCAACAGACCCTTGGTGACAAGTCCGCTGGAGGCCGATGTATTGAATCTCGACGCAATTTGAGTGTTCCATCGTCATTACAAGGCCCTGAACGTTACAATTAACTATCATTTTTGCGTCGGATTCGAAAATCTAGACTCACAGGAGAACGACCATAAGGTGCCCGAGGCAGCAATAGACCCTTGGAGACAAGTCGGCTGGAGGCCGATGTATTAAATCTCGACGCAATTTGATTGTTCCATCGGCATTAGGAGGCCCTGAACGTTACAATTAACTATCATTTTTGCGTCGGATTCGATAATCTAAACTCACAGGAGAACGACCATAAGGTGCCCGAGGCAGCAATAGACCCTTGGAGACAAGTTGGCTGGAGGCCGATGTATTAAATCTCGACGCAATTTGAGTGTTCCATCGTCATTAGAAGGCCCTGAACGTTACAATTAACTATCATTTTTGCGTCGGATTCGAAAATATAGACTCACAGGAGAACGCCCATAAGGTGCCCGAGACAGCAATATCCCCTTGGAGACAAGTCCGCTGGAGGCCGATGTATTGAATCTCGACGCAATTTGAGTGTTCCATCGTCATTAGGAGGCCCTGAATCTTACAATTAACTATCATTTTTGCGTCGGATTCGAAAATCTAGACTCACAGGAGATGGATCATATGGTGCCCGAGACAGCAATATCACCTTGGAGACAAGTCGGCTGGAGGCCGATGTATTGAATCTCGACGCAATTTCAGTGTTCCATCGGCATTAGGAGTCCCCGAACGTTACAATTAACTATCATTTTTGCGTCGTATTCGATAATCTAAACTCACAGGAGAACGACCATAAGGTGCCCGAAGCAGCAACAGACCCTTGGAGACAAGTCCGCTGGAGGCCGATGTATTCAATCTCGACGCAATTTGAGTGTTCCATCGTCATTAGAAGGCCCTGAACGTTGCAATTAACTATCATTTTTCCGTCGGATTCGAAAATATAGACTCATAGGAGAACGCCCATAAGGTGCCAGAGACATCAATATCCCCTTGGAGACAAGTCCGCTGGAGGCCGATGTATTCAATCTCGACGCAATTTGATTGTTCCATCGTCATTAGGAGGCCCTGAACCTTACAATTAACTGTCAGTTTTGCGTCGGATTCTAAAATCTAGACTCACAGGAGAACGACCATACGGTGCCCGAGGCAGCAATAGACCCTTGGAGACAAGGTGGCTGGAGGACGATGTATTGAATCTCGACGCAATTTGAGTGTTCCATCGGCATTAGGAGGCCCTGAACGTTACAATTAACTATCATTTTTGCGTCGGATTAGATAATCTAAACTCACAGGAGAACGACCATAAGGTGCCCGAGGCAGCAATAGACCCTTGGAGACAAGTCGGCTGGAGGCCGATGTATTGAATCTCGACGCAATTTGAGTGTTCTATCGGCATTAGGAGTCCCTGAACGTTACAATTAACTGTCATTTTTGCGTCGGATTCGATAATCTAAACTCACAAGAGAACTACCTTAAGGTGCCGGAGGCAGCAATAGACCCTTGGAGACAAGTCGGCTGGAGGCCGGTGTATTGAATCTCGACGCAATTTGAGTGTTCCATCGGCATTAGGAGGCCCTGATCGTTACAATTAACTATCATCTTTGCGTCGGATTCGAAAATCTAGACTCACAGGAGACGGACCACATGGAGCCCGAGGCAGCAATATCCCCTTGTAGACAAGTCGGCTGGAGGAAGATGTATTGAATCTCGACGCAATTTGAGTGTTCCATCGTCATTAAGAGGCCCTGAGCATTACATTTAACTATCAGTTTTGCGTCGGATTCTAAAATCTAGACTAACAGGAGAACGACCATACGGTGCCCGAGGCAGCAATATCCCCTTGTAGACAAGTCGGCTGGAGGAAGATGTATTGAATCTCGACGCAATTTGAGTGTTCCATCGTCATTAAGAGGCCCTGGGCATTACATTTAACTATCAGTTTTGCGTCGGATTCTAAAATCTAGACTAACAGGAGAACGACCATACGGTGCCCGAGGCAGCAATAGACCCTTGGAGACACGGCGGCTGGAGGACGATGTATTGAATCTCGACGCAATTTGAGTGTTCCATCGGCATTAGGAGGCCCTGAACGTTACAATTAACTATCATTTTTGCGTCGGATTCGATAATCTAAACTCACAGGAGAACGACCATAAGGTGACCGAGGCAGCAATAGACCCTTGGAGACAAGTCGGCTGGAGGCCGATGTATTGAATCTCGACGCAATTTGAGTGTTCCATCGGCATTGGGAGTCGCTGAACGTCACAATTAACTATCATTTTTGCGTCGGATTCGATAATCTAAACTCACAGGAGAACGACCATTAGGTGCCCGAGGCAGCAACAGACCCTTGGAGACAAGTCCGCTGGAGGCTGATGTATTGAATCTCGACGCAATTTGAGTGTTCCATCGTCATTACAAGGCCCTGAACGTTACAATTAACTATCATTTTTGCGTCGGATTCAAAAATCTAGACTCACAGGAGAATGACCATAAGGTGCCCGAGGCAGCAATAGACCCTTGGAGACAAGTCGGCTGGAGGCCGATGTATTGAATCTCGACGCAATTTTAGTGTTCCATCGGCATTAGGAGGCCCTGAACGTTACAAATAACTACCATTTTTGCGTCGGATTCGATAATCTAAACTCACAGGAGAACGACCATAAGGTGCTCGAGGCTAGCAATATCCCCTTGTAGACAAGTCGGCTGGAGGAAGATGTATTGACTCTCGACGCAATTTGAGTGTTCCATCGTCATTAAGAGGCCCTGAGCATTACATTTAACTATCAGTTTTGCGTCGGATTCTAAAATCTAGACTCACAGGAGAACGACCATACGGTGCCCGAGGCAGCAATAGACCCTTGGAGACAAGTCGGCTGGAGGACGATGTATTGAATCTCGACGCAATTTGAGTGTTCCATCGGCATTAGGAGGCCCTGAACGTTACAATTAACTATCATTTTTGCGTCGGATTCGATAATCTAAACTCACAGGAGAACGACCATAAGGTGCCCGAGGCACCAACAGACCCTTGGAGACAAGTCCGCTGGAGGCCGATGTATTGAATCTCGACGCAATTTGAGTGTTCCATCGTCATTACAAGGCCCTGAACGTTACAATTAACTATCATTTTTGCGTCGGATTCGAAAACATAGACTCACAGGAGAACGCCCATAAGGTGCCCGAGACAGCAATATCCCCTTGGAGACAAGTCCGCTGGAGGCCGATGTATTCAATCTCGACGCGATTTGAGTGTTCCATCGTCATTAGGAGGCCCTGAACCTTACAATTACCTATCATTTTTGCGTCGGATTCGAAAATCTAGACTCACAGGAGAACGACCATAAGTTGCCCGAGGCAGCAATACACCCTTGGAGACAAGTCGGCTGGAGGCCGATGTATTGAATCTCGACGCAATTTGAGTGTTCCATCGGCATTAGGAGGCCCTGAACGTTACAATTAACACTCATTTTTGCGTCGGATTCGAAAATCTAGACTCACAGGAGACGGACCACATGGAGCCCGAGGCAGCAATAGACCCTTGGAGACATGTCGGCTGGAGGACGATGTATTGAATCTCGACGCAATTTGAGTCTTCTATCGTCAGTAGGAGGCCCTGAACGTTACTATTCACTATCATTTTTGCGTCGGATTCGAAAATCTAGACTCACAGGAGAAGGATCATATGGTGCCCGAGACAGTAATACCCCCTTGGAGAGAAGACGGCTGGAGGCCGATGTATTGAATCTCGACGCAATTTGAGTTTTCCATCGGCATTAGGAGGCCCTGAACGTTACAATTAACTATCATTTTTGCGTCGGATTCGATAATCTAAACTCACAGGAGAACGACCATAAGGTGCCCGAGACAGCAATATCCCCTTGGAGACAAGTCCGCTAGAGGCCGATATATTGAATCTCGACGCAATTTGAGTGTTCCATCGTCATTACAAGGCCCTGAACGTTACAATTAACTATCATTTTTGCGTCGGATTCGAAAATCTAGACTCACAGGAGAACGACCATAAGGTGCCCGAGGCAGCAATAGACCCTTGGAGACAAGTCGGCTGGAGGCCGATGTATTAAATCTCGACGCAATTTGATTGTTCCATCGGCATTAGGAGGCCCTGAACGTTACAATTAACTATCATTTTTGCGTCGGATTCGATAATCTAAACTCACAGGAGAACGACCATAAGGTGCCCGAGGCAGCAATAGACCCTTGGAGACAAGTTGGCTGGAGGCCGATGTATTAAATCTCGACGCAATTTGAGTGTTCCATCGTCATTAGAAGGCCCTGAACGTTACAATTAACTATCATTTTTGCGTCGGATTCGAAAATATAGACTCACAGGAGAACGCCCATAAGGTGCCCGAGACAGCAATATCCCCTTGGAGACAAGTCCGCTGGAGGCCGATGTATTGAATCTCGACGCAATTTGAGTGTTCCATCGTCATTAGGAGGCCCTGAATCTTACAATTAACTATCATTTTTGCGTCGGATTCGAAAATCTAGACTCACAGGAGATGGATCATATGGTGCCCGAGACAGCAATATCACCTTGGAGACAAGTCGGCTGGAGGCCGATGTATTGAATCTCGACGCAATTTGAGTGTTCCATCGGCATTAGGAGGCCCTGAACGTTACAATTAACAATAAGTTTTGCGTCCGATTCGATAATCTAAACTCACAGGAGAACGACCATAAGGTGCCCGAGGCAGCAATAAACCCTTGTAGACAAGTCGGCTGGAGGAAGATGTATTGACTCTCGACGCAATTTGAGTGTTCCATCGTCATTAAGAGGCCATGAGCATTACACTTAACTATCAGTTTTGCGTCGGATTCTATAATCTAAACTCACAGGAGAACGACCATAAGGTGCCCGAGGCAACAATAGACCCTTGGAGACAAGTCGGCTGGAGGCCGATGTATTGAATCTCGACGCAATTTGAGTGTTCCATCGGCATTAGGAGTCCCTGAACGTTACAATTAACTATCATTTTTGCGTCGGATTCGATAATCTAAACTCACAGGAGAACGACCATAAGGTGCCCGAAGCAGCAACAGACCCTTGGAGTCCGCTGGAGGCCGATGTATTGAATCTCGACGCAATTTGAGTGTTCCATCGTCATTCCAAGGCCCTGAACCTTACAATTAACTATCATTTTTGCATCGGATTCTAAAATCTAGACTCACAGGAGAACGACCATACGGTGCCCGAGGCAGCAATAGACCCTTGGAGACAAGTCGGCTGGAGGACGATGTATTGAATCTCGACGCAATTTGAGTGTTCCATCGGCATTAGGAGGCCCTGAACGTTACAATTAACTATCATTTTTGCGTCGGTTTCGATAATCT
>NW_025726750.1:0-48313 GCF_021461395.2 Schistocerca americana
CTTTTGAAATAAAAATTAGTATTGGGGAACTTGTTGGAGAATAATTACAATAAATAAAATTGTTCATTATCTAATGATTATATTAATTAACAGTATACCTTATTCACCATCTTGACCAGTGTTGCCGACCGCCTACATCACACAACCGCACTCGGCTGCTACTACTGACCGACCGCTCTGCATGACGACTATTAGCGTACTGCACGCGACGACTACTGACAGAGTACAGCCCTCAACTAGACAGACCTACAGACTCGCAACGACTGACTGACTGACTGACTGACTGACTGAGAACCGCTCGCAACACTCGCGCGGTCCAGCGCAAACTCTCTGGTCACAGACGCTACAATGTCTCGCCATCGCTGCTATGTTACATACGTGTTTCAGTGTCTTTTTCATTGGGGTAACGATCTTTGGCTCTTTTTATTCTGGATACAGGGCCAAAGGTCAACGCTGCTGCCCTTATACAATTTATCAGGTTTCATTATGTCTGTTGCAATGTTACATACGGTTCATTCTTTCATTCATATTATCGTTGGGTTTGTTTTGTAGGGACGTTAACATTCTGGCACATTTTTATTATCATCGGACCCTCTGCTACTTGTGCAGGGAGGTTATACCTGGGTCCATTTCCATTTCCATTTACATTCTAATATTGATAGACCTTTTGTTTTCTTTTTTGTTTCTTGTTGTTTTTCCTTCTTTTTTTTTGTTTTGTTTTTCCCGCTCTCACCACCACCACCACCGCCGCATCACGCCTTCCGTTTTCTTGGTTTCTTTTCTGTTCTTCAACTGCTTCAACATCACCGCGCCCCATTTCCACACCACAGCCATCAGCCTCCAAGACGGGCAGGCGCAGTGTGCCATTTCCGGCGCACAAGCACACCCGTACGGTACTCTCCTCGCCCCCACGCCACCAACAACACAGCGACCACGCGGCTTTCAGGCACGGCACGGCACCGGCGAAATGCGCCGCCCCCGCCCCTCCGCGCATCCGTCCGTCTCGCCACGTTCACTGACAGCCGCGTCTGCGGCTACACCACGACAACCACAACACAACACCGCTCCCCTCCCTGGCAACTCATTGTTTTTCTCCTCCTCTTTTGCACAAACCACAACGCCGAGCACAGGCGCAAGCCACCCACACCGCGCCCCTCCCCGTCCCGCCTCTCTTTGGCCGCCGCTCCTCGTTTGCCCCCTCCCATCTCCCGAAATGCCATGCCATGCCAGCAGCGTTACGCATGCCCCTCCCCTGTCCACACAACACTACCGCCAAACGAACAGCCTTCCGGGCCACATGCAGGGCACGCCCACCTCCAAACACTGCCAATTCACGGACGCACACACTCACTTTCTCGACACCTTTCTGTACGGAGGGTGCGTCATCTCGACCGTGACAGAGTGACGGCAACTATCGACGATCCATTTCCCCCCACTGGTAAAACATGTCCACTAACACCTACATACATCATTCAAGTACACAGACAATAGCATACACACAATGGGAGGGCACACGAACATGGACGGCACGGCACTGTCATACACTCTTCCTCAGAACCATATCAACAAACGTTACGTACATCCGGGAAAGCGAAAGCGAAAGCAAAGGCAAAGCCCAATGCAGCCGTCAAAGGTAACGTTCACCACGGCAGACACTTGCAGCCGCGCCGCCGTTAAACGCATTTTCAGTGCGGCTCCAATACGCCTCCGACACGGGAACGTTCCGTTGCTCTACGAATGCGTTTCTCCCCTTTTTCCCTTCCTCTCTCTTTTGCCCCCCCTCCTTGCACTCTTGCCTCATTCCTCACGTTCTGCCCAGACATTCGACCGATCAAAGTCAACCCTTCGTTACCGTTCTCAGCGCGACGGTGTACAACAGTATGACGGGTGTGCCCAAGACTTCGGTTCAGTTGCGTGACGCCGGTCTATCGCGCCGATCGACAGTTACTCAGGGGGCGACGGATCGGACCACGTCACCGACACACAAAACACTTTCAAACAAACAAATACATACCGGATGGACACAGACAAACACGTGTACAGACATTCGCCAAACAAACGACCGCCGCCGCCGCCGCCGTCGTCGTCTAGCGTCGCGCTTACTGTACTGCACTGGACACGCGTGCATCTTGAATGACGACATCGGTGTGCGTGCGTCGTACGCAATCAGTCAGACACGGCTATCAGAAATCAGAGTCGAATGGTACATCATCGTGCGTGTCGCCGTACACGTACAGTACAATACAACAACAATGCGTCTTAATGGCACGTTCATTTCAACGTCACTCACACACCTCCACGCTGCAGTTACGTCGCACCATTGTCAAAAACTCGGCGTACAGCAAAGGGAATAGTGGGCGGCAAAAAACAAACCAAACAACAAAAAACATTTCACATTTCACCCTCGCCATGTATGATGTGCAAAAAAAAAACAAACCCGCAAACGGCCGTCGTTACGGTGACACAAAAGTCGCCGATCGCACTGTCCCCCCCTCGCAGACAGGTAACACACACACACACACACACCCCAACACCAATGGGTCAAAACCACTCCAACGAGGCGTGCCACCATTCCACGCCACGGCGACCAACCTCGTGGCCGTACCCCGCAACACGCTTTGACGCGCCCCCCCACCCACAATCAAAATGCACACATACATCACAGCCGTCCACACAAACAACAACAACAACAATTCCGCCCTTCCCGCAAAAGGCAAGTTGGTGGCCCTGAAAAGGGCCGTTTTGCCGCTCTCGCAACGGAGGAGCCTTCTCCATCCTTCCTTCCATTCCAGAGCCACCTCCTTACTTGGAGCTCGTGTACTTGGTCACCGCCTTCGTGCCCTCGCTCACGGCGTGCTTGGCCAGCTCGCCAGGCAGCAACAGCCGCACAGCGGTCTGGATCTCGCGGGACGTGATGGTCGAGCGCTTGTTGTAGTGCGCCAGGCGAGAAGCCTCGGCCGCAATGCGCTCGAAAATGTCGTTCACGAAGCTGTTCATGATGCTCATCGCCTTCGACGAGATGCCCGTGTCAGGGTGCACCTGCTTCAGCACCTTGTAGATGTAGATGGCATAGCTCTCCTTCCTCTTGCGCTTCTTCTTCTTGTCGCCCTTCGAAATGTTCTTCTGCGCCTTGCCAGCCTTCTTGGCGGCCTTCCCGCTAGTCTTGGGCGGCATCTCGAACCAACGTACGGCAGCAGCAACACCAGTAGCAAGCGCTCCGCTCTAGTCAGCGTCTCCCCACACAGTGGCACCCGCCGCCAGCCGCCGCCGCACCTTTACCAGCTCGCCCTGTTGCGGCCGCCGACCAATGGGGCGCGCGCGCAACCGGCCGCCGCACCCGAGCCCATAAAGCACCCCCACCCCGGCTGCGCCGGCACGCACTCCGCTGCTCGACTCGCTGCCGCTCGCACCGGTCGTTTTCGTTTCCGTTTCGTGTGCACCGTCGCTAGCCCATCGCCATGTCCGGACGCGGAAAGGGAGGCAAAGTCAAGGGCAAGTCAAAGTCCCGCTCAAGCAGGGCTGGGCTCCAGTTCCCGGTCGGCAGAATCCACCGCCTCCTGCGCAAGGGAAACTACGCAGAGCGCGTCGGCGCCGGGGCGCCCGTCTACCTCGCCGCCGTCATGGAGTACCTCGCGGCTGAGGTGCTCGAGCTGGCCGGAAACGCGGCCCGCGACAACAAGAAGACGCGCATCATCCCGCGCCACCTGCAGCTTGCCATCCGCAACGACGAGGAGCTCAACAAGCTCCTGTCGGGCGTCACCATCGCACAGGGTGGTGTCCTGCCCAACATCCAGGCCGTCCTGCTGCCAAAGAAGACCGAGAAGAAGGCCTAAAGGAGGCCAGGCAATCGCAGCGCCGCGTGCTCCCCTGCACGCAACGCGCTTTGCCGGCTCGGCTCGGCCCACAACAATCGGCCCTTTTCAGGGCCACCACACAAACCTACGTCCAAAGCAAAATTTCAGTCGTCCTCGCCGCACCTTGTTTTGTTGTTTTAACTTTGCACTTTCACAGCACAGCCGCCGCCGGCGCACGTCCGCCATCTTGTCGTCCACACAGCCCGTGTGGCCCAACACACACACACACACACACACACATTTTGCACGGTCGCAGTCGCCTTCCAAACGACAACGGCAGCAATAATGACCATTGTTAAAGGGAGGCGTGTCGACACACCGCCCTCCACTCCCGCGCGCAACGGCCGTCGACACGAACGAAACAAACAGCTGATCCGGCCGCCTATGCCCACACGCCTTGCCTCGGAAACCCCAACGCCGCCGCAAACACACAGAGCCAAACCACGCAAGCAAATAATCACCGCCTCTCGCACAACAACACACAGCCCGCCATCTCCATCGCGATCGATACAAAGACACACAATAACAAACACAAACGAAGCAGCTCCACTCTCACACACACAGCCAGCCACATGACACGTTTCCTTTCCTTCTCCCCTCCCAGTCACATCACGTCGCTCAAACGGAAAGAAACAAACAAACAACACACGCAGCAACAACACAGACTCTTTCGCACTTTTCAACTTCCGAACAGTGTGGTGGCCCTGAAAAGGGCCGTTTTCTAGTCTCTCCCACCCACAAGCACGGCCGCGGGAAGGCCAGCGCCCGCTGCGACGCAGCCTAACCGCCGAAACCGTACAGGGTGCGCCCCTGCCTCTTCAGGGCGTACACCACGTCCATGGCCGTCACAGTCTTGCGCTTGGCGTGCTCAGTGTACGTCACCGCGTCGCGGATCACGTTCTCCAGGAACACCTTCAGCACCCCGCGGGTCTCCTCGTAGATCAGACCAGAGATGCGCTTCACGCCGCCCCTGCGAGCCAGGCGGCGGATGGCGGGCTTCGTGATGCCCTGGATGTTGTCGCGCAACACCTTGCGGTGCCGCTTGGCGCCGCCCTTGCCGAGCCCCTTTCCTCCCTTGCCGCGGCCTGTCATCCTTCCTTCCTCGGGCAAAGCAAAACGTGCACAAACAGCAGCTGCAGCGTCTCGCGAGTCGGCTACGGTCTGCGCCCAGCGCGCCCGCCGCCCCCCTATATAGACTCTGGCCCGCCCTCCCCCCACCACGCGCAACCGAGGGCATATAAGCGCAGCACGGAGGCGCGCGGGCCCGTTGTCAAGGCAGCACCGGACGCCGCGCCGCACCTAACCTCCACGCACGCCGCTCCGCTACCGCTACCGCTACCGCCATGGCCCGCACAAAGCAAACGGCCCGCAAGTCCACCGGCGGAAAGGCGCCGCGCAAACAGCTCGCCACCAAGGCGGCGAGGAAGAGCGCGCCCGCCACCGGAGGCGTCAAGAAGCCCCACCGCTACAGGCCGGGCACCGTCGCCCTGCGAGAAATCAGGCGCTACCAGAAGAGCACAGAGCTGCTCATCCGCAAGCTGCCATTCCAGCGCCTAGTGCGCGAGATCGCCCAGGACTTCAAGACCGACCTGCGCTTCCAGAGCTCCGCAGTCATGGCCCTGCAGGAGGCCAGCGAGGCCTACCTCGTCGGCCTCTTCGAAGACACCAACCTGTGCGCCATCCACGCCAAGCGCGTCACCATCATGCCCAAGGACATCCAGCTCGCGCGCCGCATCCGCGGCGAGCGCGCCTAAACCGCGCCGCGGCACCGCACCGCACAAACAAAAACGGCCCTTTTCAGGGCCACTAACATCTCTCCGTCGCGAGCAAACTTTGTCGGTCGCCTGCCTCTCGCCCCGCAACCCAAAAAACAAAAACCACCACTTCCCGTCCGTCCGCCACACCCGCTCACTCTGCCTGCCTGCTAGCAGCGCGCAACAATCACACATCATCCCTCCCCGGCGCTCAAAGCGCACAATACCCAACGGCCGACGTCACACCGCACGGGTGGCTGGCCGGCCGCCGCTTTCGTTTTTCGAAATCAAAAACAAAAAAAACCCGCACTCCACTCCGACGGCCAACGGCCAGGCAGGCTCGCTCGCTCGCTCTACACGCCACCGAAATCCCCCGCCGACTCCTTCCCACATCTCAACGTGCCCCCCGTTGCAAAACATAACACACACACAAAGGAACAAAACAAAGACCAGACACGACAGACATCCGAGAAGAACGAACGCAGGCAAGCCAACCAACGTATTCAAACAAAACAACGTGACAGAAAACCAACCGTCGGCCGCCGCCACAAAACAAACACGGCGACAATCAACCACGACATCAGCAACAACACCGCTTACCGCTACCGCCGCCCACACCCGCCACCGACCCCCGCAATCCAACCACCACGGCACGCAAACAGCATCCCCACGGGCATACAGAAACGCCAGACAGACAGACACACACCCACACCAAACGCAACACGACAATCAAAACCTTCCCCGACGTGCTTTGATGGCCCTGAGAAGGGCCGTTTTGGGCCGCGCGTCTCTTGCGCGCCACTAGACGACGACGGGCGGTGGGGACGACGGAGTCAAGCGCCAAACCCTTCCTTTCCCATCTCTTTCTCCTCTACTCTACTTCTTCTTCTTGGGCGAAGCCTTCGCCTTAGACGGCGTCGTCGCCTTCTTCGGGCGCGGCGCCTTCGGCTTCTTCGTCGGAACCTTGGCGGCCTTCTTCGCCTTCGACGGCGACTTGGCCTTGGCCGGCTTGGCCGCAGCCGCCTTCTTCGCACCCGCGGGAGCGGCCGACGCCGCAGACGCCTTCTTGGCGGCGCCCGCCTTCCGACCGGTCGCCGCCTTCACGCCACCAGCCTTCTTTGCGCCGGCCGCACGGGCGCCCTTCTTCTCCTTGCTGGCCGGAGCGGCGCGCTTCTTCTTGGCACCGCCAGCACGAGCCTTGCCGCCCTCGGCCGCCCCCCCGCCGCCGGCGCCGGCAAGCTTGAACGAGCCGGACGCGCCCTTCCCCTTCGTCTGCACCAGCTCGCCCGCCACGACGGCCGACTTGAGGTACTTCTTGATAAACGGCGCCAGCTTCTCCGCGTCCAGCTTGTAGTGCGCGGCTATGTACTTCTTGATCGCCTGCAGCGACGACCCGCCGCGCTCCTTCAGACTCTTGATGGCGGCCGTCACCATCTCAGAGGTGCGCGGGTGCGCAGGCTTGGCGCGCGGCTTCTTCGCAGACGACGCAGACTTGGCCTTCTTCGTAGTGCCGGTGGCGGCGGGTGCCGCAGCAGTCTCGTTCGTAGCCGCCTGATCTGCCATTTCGACGACGCGCCTAACACACAGCGAGAGCGAGAGCGAGAGCGAGCGGGACGGCAGGCACGCAAGCACAGCACAGCAGAGCAGAGAATCACAAGGGCCCAGCCAGTGTCGCGGGCGGGCGCGGACGGCCGAGAGAGCGGCCGCCACTCTGCGCGCCGCCGCGCCGCGCCTCCCGCGCTTGCTACCGCCCAACGTCCGACAGCCTGTGCGGAGCAGCCCCAAACCTGCGCCACAACCGCCCGCGCCTTTCAAACCACCGAGGATGGGGCTACACACAGCCACACCACAGTCGCCAACCAGTCGCCACGGCAGCGCCGCAAACCACGGCCAAACTGCAGCTACCGCGCGCTACAGCCTGGGTCGGCCCGCCGAGAATCGCCGCCCCCGCCCAAATGCCGCCCCCACAGCCCCAGCCGACGACCCGCCACAATGGCCAAACCTTCGGCAAAACTCCCACACCGTCGCCGCGGCAGCCCGGCCAGCGCGGCCGGCGCCACAGCCACACAAGCCGAGGCGTGCGGCGATGACGGCCGTGCAAACGCGCCTCCGCCGCCCCATCGCCTTCCGTCGCCCTCCCGCCGTTTCCCGATCGGCCCGCAGCCGTCGGGCCACATCGCGCGCCGTCCTCCTCCTCTCGCCCGCCAACATTCACAGCCGTTTCTCAACAATTGCCCGCCGCAAACGGACGCCGCCTGCGCAACAGGCGCCGCCGCCCCTCGCCGCTTCCGACCCAACCCCTCGACCGAGGCAAACCGCAATCCGAATCTACAGACCAACCCAATCTGCCGTCAGCACACACGACAGCCGACCTTACACGTTACGCGTTACACATTACGTGTACACGTCTAGGTTAGGTTAGGTTAGGTTAGGTGGACGTGGGTTAGGTTAAGGGGACTTGGGTTAGGTTAAGCGTCAAACTTAGGTTAAGCATTCAAACACGTCAGGCGTCAGAGGTTAGGTTAGGTTAGGTTAGGTTAGGTTAGGTTAGGTTCGGTTAGGTTACACGTTAGGTTAAGGGGTCAGTGCTAGGTTAAGAAGCGTCAAACGTAGGTTCAAAAAGCGTTCAAACGTGAGGCGTGAGCCGGACAGCTTACCTTTACGTAGACGTTAGGGGCTCCACAGGCTGAGCTCACCTCGCCACACCACAGGTTAGGTTCGGTTCGCTCGGCTCAGCGTAAAGCGCCGAGGTCAGGGTTACGTTCGTTCACCTTCGGGCGCCACACTTTCGGTTGAAAGGTCGCGACGGGACGACGTCGGCAGGCACGCCGCAAACGAACAAAAACGTACAGACGACGTCGAAAACCGCCGACAGACGGGGGAGCAGCACGACCACGACCAGATACCGAGCGCGAACGAGACACACGCGAACCACCCCCACCGGCCAAAGGGCACCACACGACAACCCAGAGCACCACGTGTCGACACCAGAGCAACCCGCCGCTCACGCGACATGGCTGGCACCGAAGGGCAACCGCCCGCAACTGCGCTTTCCGCGCCGGCCCGGATGCACGTCGTGCTACAACAACACCACTACCGTACACAGCCGCTGTTCACAACATCACTATCAATGGCGCGCCCGCGGCTCGCCGCCGTCGCAGTCGCAGCCCCAACGCCAGCACTTTTGCACCACCATTCACACGCACCGCACCACAGCTCGCCGACACAGCCGAACAAAACAAACACCACACAACAACAACAGCAACAACGCCGCCGCCTCTACTTGTGCCGGCGACCCACCCCGCCGATGGCGCACCTTTCCTTTCGCCAGCCGGCAATCGACACACACGCACCCACCCCCCCCCCCCCCGGGGCCCAGTGCAAAAAACAAAAACAAACAAAAAAAAACACAAACGACACGGGAAGCGCACACCGCCGCTTCGCGCGCACGCCACCAACCAGTCGTCGCCTCACAATAACAAACACAAACAAAATAAACTAACAACTAGGGCAACACAAAACAAAAACGCCTCGCACGAACCGCCCACAAAAAGGACAAGCACACGCACAGCCTCTGCTGACGACCACGACGCAGCGGCACGCTGCTCCTGTCCCGCGCCCCGCGCCCCACTCGATTCACAACTCACGCGACACCGTCAACGACGGGCTCGCTTACGCGCAACCTACCACCTTTCCGCCAACGACGCACAGCCCCAGCCCCACCCGACGACGCCCGTGGCAACGACTGCACTTTCACCACCGCCTCCCCCTTCCCCCCCCAAAACACACACACACACACACACACACACACACAGAGCCAGCCAAAAACGCACTCGCGACCCACACATGCACGTGCATCGCCACACGCCAACCAGTCAACGTCGACAACCACACGCACGGCTCGAAACGAAACCGGCGTCCTTCCACGTTGCCATCAAGCTACGCGACACAAGACACAAGGAACCAACACAACAGCCGGCCCCACTAATTCCCACTCTCACGCCGCAAAAAGCACACCGAAACCGCCAAACGCACGCACATTCCCCTTCGCACTGACACCGACCGGCTCGCTACCACACACCTCTCGGCAGCCGTTTCACGCCAATTCGCCACACCGGCCCCACAGTCGACAAGCGCCCGCCCTGTACGGCACACGCAACGACGCAGCGCAGCAAAGGGCGCCCGCAACACATACCTCTCCTCCTCCCTCTCTCTCTCCGCCGCCCGACGCGCCAACCGCCACACCACACCGCCAGCCACTCGCAAATTGTGCACTGCCACCAGCCACACGTCCAACACGCCGCGCCGCCTCCGGCCACCCGCCAGGGGGCGCTCACGTCCGCGACAACAGCGCGGCCCGCCGGGCCGGGCCGAACCGAACCGAGCCGCCGCTGCTCTGCACTCGGCACGGCCACACCCTGCTGCAGACCGGGCTCGTCTCTCTGTACGCGTCTGCCTGCGCATCAACACAACACGACCTTTTTTTTTTTTTTTTTTTTTTCCTCTCTACCGCCATCCCTTCTTCTCGCGTTTTACTCGTTGTTGCAGCAGCGGCGCACACCTACACATCCACAGCCCCAGCCCCAGCCCCAGCCGAGCCGGCCTCACCTCAGGGCCCGCCGCCAGCGTCTCCTCCTCGGGCACAGGTGCGGTGCTGTGGCCGCCCATCCAACCGCATTGCTGGCCGTCCAGCCGCCAGGCGTTCCCACTGCCGCGAGCCACGCCGCGCACCGACCCTGCTGCAGAAAACGAAGCATAGCCAGAGACCGACCGATACACAAAGCAAGCCGTCGCCTCGCCTCTTGTCCTTCCTGCCTTCCTTCCGCCCCCGCCCTTCTCACACCACCGCCTCTCCACTTTCGCCCCCCCCCCCCCCTCCTTCTTTTTTTTTTTTTTGTTTTCTTCTTTCTTTCTTTCTTTCTTTCTTTCTTTCTTTCTTTCTTTCTTTGGCCCTCTCTCCTTCCCGCCATGGCGGTTACGGCACCGCCTGCAGCGGCAGATTTTTTTGCGCCCACACGCCTACTCCTACCACCATTAACCTTGCCCTGCCCTGCCCATCAACGTCGCAGTCGAACCGACGCTTGCCAACACACTGCCGACGTTCCTTTCTCTTTTCGGCCTACGCCCATTACGCGCCGCCGCCACAGCACCTTCCCTTCCCACAACACACCGACGTCATCACACGCACCCAAAACAGGGGCCACGACCGTGTTCCTCGCCCACTCCCATCCCGCACGGTACGCACATTCCCAACTATTACCGCGCACCCTCCCTTTCCAATCTGTGTGTCTCTGTGTCTGCGTCCTGTCCGCGCGTGACGCCTCTCAACATCCGCCGTCCCCCGTCCCCCGTCCCGTTTTCGCCCCCATGCCGTCGTCGCGCCGCCTCCTCCCCGTCCACCGCCGCCCCTGTCCGCCCCGCACCACACCATACACCGCTGCTTGTCCCGGCCGTTGCCACCAAAGGCGCCGACCGCAAACGCGCCACGCCGCAGCCCCCGTGCGTCTCGCGCTCGCTTGCATCTCCGTGCCGACGCTGCCTCTCTTCCCGCTCGCACTCGACCTCGACAACACAGTCTTTGGCTCCGCCACTGCGTGTTCCGGTGGTACGCACGCTGCAACACGTATGTATTCATTACCAGAGCGATGGCGAGGCATGACAGCATCTCTGTCTGACCAGAGAGTTATTTATCGTTGCTAGTCGGCGCTTGGACCGCGCCAGACGACAGTAGTGGCACGCACCGGGTCGCCAGGAACAGTTGTTATATATATTGTAGCGCGAGTCGGGAGAGGTAGTAGTCGGTCGACAGTAGTAGCGGGTGGACGGTTGTACTGAGCGGGCGTCGGCGGCGTGCTCTGCTCGTCTCGCGACTCTGGTCACGGTTCGGGACGATGTATAGTATATTGTGTTATAATCAAAAGGTAGTGTGAAGCTGCATTTTGCGCAAATCTGATAACGTATGTTCATTGTACTTATTTTGTTCAACAACAAAAGCCCCACTATTACTTTTTTCTAACGTAACTTTTGTCTTTTAACGAAAAACATTCACTTTTTAAAGACTACTTCCTATGGCATTTCCCTCCAAGGAGTGCAATTAATTACCAGCCAGCACTCATTCATTGCACACAGCTGTGTAAGGGGTATCTACAATTGAGGAGCGGATACAAATGCAATTTTTTTTTGTTTTTTTTTGTGTGTTGTAACCTCCCCGCAAAATTTAAAATAATGGACAATGTTATTTACGGATGCTAATGGACATTGCGCTAATTGTAACCTCGCCCACAATGAGAGGTATTGAAAATGGCAACAAACATGTGAATTTCGCAATCTGACTCAAATATAAATTCTTCACAACATTTAAAGTCCGTTCAGTGACAAGAAACTTCGATTAAACCGAACTATCGGTCTTTGGCCCTGTGCAAAACAATCAGAATTAAAAGTCTTACCTCGGAATAAATGGATGTCACAACATTTCTGCTCTTGTTTGTTGCGCAGCGCTTGGAGGAACTGCATTGCAAATAATAATATTCTCTTTTTGTTGTGATTTTAGTGCAATCTTTCTTCAAAGACGTGGAATGAAATGTGAAGTGCAACGAACTCTTTAGTTCAATAAACAATTAAATGTTTGAAAAATGCTTTTGAAATAAAAATTAGTATTGGGGAACTTGTTGGAGAATAATTACAATAAATAAAATTGTTCATTATCTAATGATTATATTAATTAACAGTATACCTTATTCACCATCTTGACCAGTGTTGCCGACCGCCTACATCACACAACCGCACTCGGCTGCTACTACTGACCGACCGCTCTGCATGACGACTATTAGCGTACTGCACGCGACGACTACTGACAGAGTACAGCCCTCAACTAGACAGACCTACAGACTCGCAACGACTGACTGACTGACTGACTGACTGACTGAGAACCGCTCGCAACACTCGCGCGGTCCAGCGCAAACTCTCTGGTCACAGACGCTACAATGTCTCGCCATCGCTGCTATGTTACATACGTGTTTCAGTGTCTTTTTCATTGGGGTAACGATCTTTGGCTCTTTTTATTCTGGATACAGGGCCAAAGGTCAACGCTGCTGCCCTTATACAATTTATCAGGTTTCATTATGTCTGTTGCAATGTTACATACGGTTCATTCTTTCATTCATATTATCGTTGGGTTTGTTTTGTAGGGACGTTAACATTCTGGCACATTTTTATTATCATCGGACCCTCTGCTACTTGTGCAGGGAGGTTATACCTGGGTCCATTTCCATTTCCATTTACATTCTAATATTGATAGACCTTTTGTTTTCTTTTTTGTTTCTTGTTGTTTTTCCTTCTTTTTTTTTGTTTTGTTTTTCCCGCTCTCACCACCACCACCACCGCCGCATCACGCCTTCCGTTTTCTTGGTTTCTTTTCTGTTCTTCAACTGCTTCAACATCACCGCGCCCCATTTCCACACCACAGCCATCAGCCTCCAAGACGGGCAGGCGCAGTGTGCCATTTCCGGCGCACAAGCACACCCGTACGGTACTCTCCTCGCCCCCACGCCACCAACAACACAGCGACCACGCGGCTTTCAGGCACGGCACGGCACCGGCGAAATGCGCCGCCCCCGCCCCTCCGCGCATCCGTCCGTCTCGCCACGTTCACTGACAGCCGCGTCTGCGGCTACACCACGACAACCACAACACAACACCGCTCCCCTCCCTGGCAACTCATTGTTTTTCTCCTCCTCTTTTGCACAAACCACAACGCCGAGCACAGGCGCAAGCCACCCACACCGCGCCCCTCCCCGTCCCGCCTCTCTTTGGCCGCCGCTCCTCGTTTGCCCCCTCCCATCTCCCGAAATGCCATGCCATGCCAGCAGCGTTACGCATGCCCCTCCCCTGTCCACACAACACTACCGCCAAACGAACAGCCTTCCGGGCCACATGCAGGGCACGCCCACCTCCAAACACTGCCAATTCACGGACGCACACACTCACTTTCTCGACACCTTTCTGTACGGAGGGTGCGTCATCTCGACCGTGACAGAGTGACGGCAACTATCGACGATCCATTTCCCCCCACTGGTAAAACATGTCCACTAACACCTACATACATCATTCAAGTACACAGACAATAGCATACACACAATGGGAGGGCACACGAACATGGACGGCACGGCACTGTCATACACTCTTCCTCAGAACCATATCAACAAACGTTACGTACATCCGGGAAAGCGAAAGCGAAAGCAAAGGCAAAGCCCAATGCAGCCGTCAAAGGTAACGTTCACCACGGCAGACACTTGCAGCCGCGCCGCCGTTAAACGCATTTTCAGTGCGGCTCCAATACGCCTCCGACACGGGAACGTTCCGTTGCTCTACGAATGCGTTTCTCCCCTTTTTCCCTTCCTCTCTCTTTTGCCCCCCCTCCTTGCACTCTTGCCTCATTCCTCACGTTCTGCCCAGACATTCGACCGATCAAAGTCAACCCTTCGTTACCGTTCTCAGCGCGACGGTGTACAACAGTATGACGGGTGTGCCCAAGACTTCGGTTCAGTTGCGTGACGCCGGTCTATCGCGCCGATCGACAGTTACTCAGGGGGCGACGGATCGGACCACGTCACCGACACACAAAACACTTTCAAACAAACAAATACATACCGGATGGACACAGACAAACACGTGTACAGACATTCGCCAAACAAACGACCGCCGCCGCCGCCGCCGTCGTCGTCTAGCGTCGCGCTTACTGTACTGCACTGGACACGCGTGCATCTTGAATGACGACATCGGTGTGCGTGCGTCGTACGCAATCAGTCAGACACGGCTATCAGAAATCAGAGTCGAATGGTACATCATCGTGCGTGTCGCCGTACACGTACAGTACAATACAACAACAATGCGTCTTAATGGCACGTTCATTTCAACGTCACTCACACACCTCCACGCTGCAGTTACGTCGCACCATTGTCAAAAACTCGGCGTACAGCAAAGGGAATAGTGGGCGGCAAAAAACAAACCAAACAACAAAAAACATTTCACATTTCACCCTCGCCATGTATGATGTGCAAAAAAAAACAAACCCGCAAACGGCCGTCGTTACGGTGACACAAAAGTCGCCGATCGCACTGTCCCCCCCTCGCAGACAGGTAACACACACACACACACACACCCCAACACCAATGGGTCAAAACCACTCCAACGAGGCGTGCCACCATTCCACGCCACGGCGACCAACCTCGTGGCCGTACCCCGCAACACGCTTTGACGCGCCCCCCCACCCACAATCAAAATGCACACATACATCACAGCCGTCCACACAAACAACAACAACAACAATTCCGCCCTTCCCGCAAAAGGCAAGTTGGTGGCCCTGAAAAGGGCCGTTTTGCCGCTCTCGCAACGGAGGAGCCTTCTCCATCCTTCCTTCCATTCCAGAGCCACCTCCTTACTTGGAGCTCGTGTACTTGGTCACCGCCTTCGTGCCCTCGCTCACGGCGTGCTTGGCCAGCTCGCCAGGCAGCAACAGCCGCACAGCGGTCTGGATCTCGCGGGACGTGATGGTCGAGCGCTTGTTGTAGTGCGCCAGGCGAGAAGCCTCGGCCGCAATGCGCTCGAAAATGTCGTTCACGAAGCTGTTCATGATGCTCATCGCCTTCGACGAGATGCCCGTGTCAGGGTGCACCTGCTTCAGCACCTTGTAGATGTAGATGGCATAGCTCTCCTTCCTCTTGCGCTTCTTCTTCTTGTCGCCCTTCGAAATGTTCTTCTGCGCCTTGCCAGCCTTCTTGGCGGCCTTCCCGCTAGTCTTGGGCGGCATCTCGAACCAACGTACGGCAGCAGCAACACCAGTAGCAAGCGCTCCGCTCTAGTCAGCGTCTCCCCACACAGTGGCACCCGCCGCCAGCCGCCGCCGCACCTTTACCAGCTCGCCCTGTTGCGGCCGCCGACCAATGGGGCGCGCGCGCAACCGGCCGCCGCACCCGAGCCCATAAAGCACCCCCACCCCGGCTGCGCCGGCAGTTCATTCCCGCTCACGCCGCGGAGAGTACACGTTAGTTCGTTGTCGCTGTTGGTTATCGTGATGTCGGGACGCGGAAGTGGACGCAAAGCTGCTGCCTTGGCTGAGTTGCTGCTAACGTTAGCAGGACCTGCCGGGAAGAAGAAGAAGAAGTCTACACCGCAGTGCTTTCGCTGCCAAAAGCTTGGCCACGTCGCCAAGCACTGCAGCGGAGCAGTCGCGTGTTTGAAGTGTGCGCAAGCACACGACACACGCGACTGCAAGAAGCCGAAGGACGCCCCCTGCACATGCGCCAACTGCGGTGGCGCACACGCGGCTAACGCCCGTTCCTGCGCGTACAGGAGAAATTGGCGCGGACCAGAGAAGACGCAGAAGCAAGTGACCACCACACGCGAAGAGGTGGTCACTCGCTCAGAAGACGCCATCACCAGGCGCCTCAGCGACGCCGTAGAAGAAGTCATGTCCGCCTTCAAATCCGCCATGGCGGAAGAGAGGGCGGCCATGCTGGCGGAACTGGGCGAGGCTCGGCGTCAGATTGCTGAGCTGACGCAGGAGCTTCGCTCAGCCAAGGCAGCTTCCGCCACAGCGGTCGACACCGCCAGCCAGACGACTCCTCCTCGAGAGAAGAAGTTTGCGACGGTGGCCACGCAGACCGACGTGCCTGCCGAAGGGGAGGCAACACTGCCCAAGACGGACGCAGAAGCAGAAGCGCAAGAAGAAGGGTGGGAAGAAGTCCCATTCCTCCCGCTTCCCGACATGTACAGCGCAAGCGCTGTGACGCAGAAGATAGCTGCATCGCTTCGCGATGGTACATATCCCCACCACGACAACCCTTATCCCTTCGTTCCTCCTAACCTTTCTAAACCTTCACCTCCACACCAACCAATCGAATATCCAGAAGGCCTTGTTGGTCTTTCCAAGGAGGATTACGATCTGATCAATTCCTTCCCAATTTTCACAGAGTGGCAAATGCGCTACGTCATCTTCGCTCTCGTCCACGGAGAGTATGAGAAAGCTGGATACACTGTATCCACTATCCCAACCGAGGGAGAGCCCTCAAGTAAGAAGAAGAAGAAGAAAAGTCGTCACACCGACAAATACAGAAAATAGGTTATCGGCACTCCTTGCCAGTACAGAACAACCTACAAGTCAAGAAAGAAGACTCATCAATCATCCCAGGGGAGTAAAGGCCAACAGGCCACAAACTTCCACCTGAACCTCCTCACAGTGAGGAAGTCAGAAAAGGAGCAGCAGCAGCAGGCTGCGCCGGCACGCACTCCGCTGCTCGACTCGCTGCCGCTCGCACCGGTCGTTTTCGTTTCCGTTTCGTGTGCACCGTCGCTAGCCCATCGCCATGTCCGGACGCGGAAAGGGAGGCAAAGTCAAGGGCAAGTCAAAGTCCCGCTCAAGCAGGGCTGGGCTCCAGTTCCCGGTCGGCAGAATCCACCGCCTCCTGCGCAAGGGAAACTACGCAGAGCGCGTCGGCGCCGGGGCGCCCGTCTACCTCGCCGCCGTCATGGAGTACCTCGCGGCTGAGGTGCTCGAGCTGGCCGGAAACGCGGCCCGCGACAACAAGAAGACGCGCATCATCCCGCGCCACCTGCAGCTTGCCATCCGCAACGACGAGGAGCTCAACAAGCTCCTGTCGGGCGTCACCATCGCACAGGGTGGTGTCCTGCCCAACATCCAGGCCGTCCTGCTGCCAAAGAAGACCGAGAAGAAGGCCTAAAGGAGGCCAGGCAATCGCAGCGCCGCGTGCTCCCCTGCACGCAACGCGCTTTGCCGGCTCGGCTCGGCCCACAACAATCGGCCCTTTTCAGGGCCACCACACAAACCTACGTCCAAAGCAAAATTTCAGTCGTCCTCGCCGCACCTTGTTTTGTTGTTTTAACTTTGCACTTTCACAGCACAGCCGCCGCCGGCGCACGTCCGCCATCTTGTCGTCCACACAGCCCGTGTGGCCCAACACACACACACACACACACACACATTTTGCACGGTCGCAGTCGCCTTCCAAACGACAACGGCAGCAATAATGACCATTGTTAAAGGGAGGCGTGTCGACACACCGCCCTCCACTCCCGCGCGCAACGGCCGTCGACACGAACGAAACAAACAGCTGATCCGGCCGCCTATGCCCACACGCCTTGCCTCGGAAACCCCAACGCCGCCGCAAACACACAGAGCCAAACCACGCAAGCAAATAATCACCGCCTCTCGCACAACAACACACAGCCCGCCATCTCCATCGCGATCGATACAAAGACACACAATAACAAACACAAACGAAGCAGCTCCACTCTCACACACACACAGCCAGCCACATGACACGTTTCCTTTCCTTCTCCCCTCCCAGTCACATCACGTCGCTCAAACGGAAAGAAACAAACAAACAACACACGCAGCAACAACACAGACTCTTTCGCACTTTTCAACTTCCGAACAGTGTGGTGGCCCTGAAAAGGGCCGTTTTCTAGTCTCTCCCACCCACAAGCACGGCCGCGGGAAGGCCAGCGCCCGCTGCGACGCAGCCTAACCGCCGAAACCGTACAGGGTGCGCCCCTGCCTCTTCAGGGCGTACACCACGTCCATGGCCGTCACAGTCTTGCGCTTGGCGTGCTCAGTGTACGTCACCGCGTCGCGGATCACGTTCTCCAGGAACACCTTCAGCACCCCGCGGGTCTCCTCGTAGATCAGACCAGAGATGCGCTTCACGCCGCCCCTGCGAGCCAGGCGGCGGATGGCGGGCTTCGTGATGCCCTGGATGTTGTCGCGCAACACCTTGCGGTGCCGCTTGGCGCCGCCCTTGCCGAGCCCCTTTCCTCCCTTGCCGCGGCCTGTCATCCTTCCTTCCTCGGGCAAAGCAAAACGTGCACAAACAGCAGCTGCAGCGTCTCGCGAGTCGGCTACGGTCTGCGCCCAGCGCGCCCGCCGCCCCCCTATATAGACTCTGGCCCGCCCTCCCCCCACCACGCGCAACCGAGGGCATATAAGCGCAGCACGGAGGCGCGCGGGCCCGTTGTCAAGGCAGCACCGGACGCCGCGCCGCACCTAACCTCCACGCACGCCGCTCCGCTACCGCTACCGCTACCGCCATGGCCCGCACAAAGCAAACGGCCCGCAAGTCCACCGGCGGAAAGGCGCCGCGCAAACAGCTCGCCACCAAGGCGGCGAGGAAGAGCGCGCCCGCCACCGGAGGCGTCAAGAAGCCCCACCGCTACAGGCCGGGCACCGTCGCCCTGCGAGAAATCAGGCGCTACCAGAAGAGCACAGAGCTGCTCATCCGCAAGCTGCCATTCCAGCGCCTAGTGCGCGAGATCGCCCAGGACTTCAAGACCGACCTGCGCTTCCAGAGCTCCGCAGTCATGGCCCTGCAGGAGGCCAGCGAGGCCTACCTCGTCGGCCTCTTCGAAGACACCAACCTGTGCGCCATCCACGCCAAGCGCGTCACCATCATGCCCAAGGACATCCAGCTCGCGCGCCGCATCCGCGGCGAGCGCGCCTAAACCGCGCCGCGGCACCGCACCGCACAAACAAAAACGGCCCTTTTCAGGGCCACTAACATCTCTCCGTCGCGAGCAAACTTTGTCGGTCGCCTGCCTCTCGCCCCGCAACCCAAAAAACAAAAACCACCACTTCCCGTCCGTCCGCCACACCCGCTCACTCTGCCTGCCTGCTAGCAGCGCGCAACAATCACACATCATCCCTCCCCGGCGCTCAAAGCGCACAATACCCAACGGCCGACGTCACACCGCACGGGTGGCTGGCCGGCCGCCGCTTTCGTTTTTCGAAATCAAAAACAAAAAAAACCCGCACTCCACTCCGACGGCCAACGGCCAGGCAGGCTCGCTCGCTCGCTCTACACGCCACCGAAATCCCCCGCCGACTCCTTCCCACATCTCAACGTGCCCCCCGTTGCAAAACATAACACACACACAAAGGAACAAAACAAAGACCAGACACGACAGACATCCGAGAAGAACGAACGCAGGCAAGCCAACCAACGTATTCAAACAAAACAACGTGACAGAAAACCAACCGTCGGCCGCCGCCACAAAACAAACACGGCGACAATCAACCACGACATCAGCAACAACACCGCTTACCGCTACCGCCGCCCACACCCGCCACCGACCCCCGCAATCCAACCACCACGGCACGCAAACAGCATCCCCACGGGCATACAGAAACGCCAGACAGACAGACACACACCCACACCAAACGCAACACGACAATCAAAACCTTCCCCGACGTGCTTTGATGGCCCTGAGAAGGGCCGTTTTGGGCCGCGCGTCTCTTGCGCGCCACTAGACGACGACGGGCGGTGGGGACGACGGAGTCAAGCGCCAAACCCTTCCTTTCCCATCTCTTTCTCCTCTACTCTACTTCTTCTTCTTGGGCGAAGCCTTCGCCTTAGACGGCGTCGTCGCCTTCTTCGGGCGCGGCGCCTTCGGCTTCTTCGTCGGAACCTTGGCGGCCTTCTTCGCCTTCGACGGCGACTTGGCCTTGGCCGGCTTGGCCGCAGCCGCCTTCTTCGCACCCGCGGGAGCGGCCGACGCCGCAGACGCCTTCTTGGCGGCGCCCGCCTTCCGACCGGTCGCCGCCTTCACGCCACCAGCCTTCTTTGCGCCGGCCGCACGGGCGCCCTTCTTCTCCTTGCTGGCCGGAGCGGCGCGCTTCTTCTTGGCACCGCCAGCACGAGCCTTGCCGCCCTCGGCCGCCCCCCCGCCGCCGGCGCCGGCAAGCTTGAACGAGCCGGACGCGCCCTTCCCCTTCGTCTGCACCAGCTCGCCCGCCACGACGGCCGACTTGAGGTACTTCTTGATAAACGGCGCCAGCTTCTCCGCGTCCAGCTTGTAGTGCGCGGCTATGTACTTCTTGATCGCCTGCAGCGACGACCCGCCGCGCTCCTTCAGACTCTTGATGGCGGCCGTCACCATCTCAGAGGTGCGCGGGTGCGCAGGCTTGGCGCGCGGCTTCTTCGCAGACGACGCAGACTTGGCCTTCTTCGTAGTGCCGGTGGCGGCGGGTGCCGCAGCAGTCTCGTTCGTAGCCGCCTGATCTGCCATTTCGACGACGCGCCTAACACACAGCGAGAGCGAGAGCGAGAGCGAGCGGGACGGCAGGCACGCAAGCACAGCACAGCAGAGCAGAGAATCACAAGGGCCCAGCCAGTGTCGCGGGCGGGCGCGGACGGCCGAGAGAGCGGCCGCCACTCTGCGCGCCGCCGCGCCGCGCCTCCCGCGCTTGCTACCGCCCAACGTCCGACAGCCTGTGCGGAGCAGCCCCAAACCTGCGCCACAACCGCCCGCGCCTTTCAAACCACCGAGGATGGGGCTACACACAGCCACACCACAGTCGCCAACCAGTCGCCACGGCAGCGCCGCAAACCACGGCCAAACTGCAGCTACCGCGCGCTACAGCCTGGGTCGGCCCGCCGAGAATCGCCGCCCCCGCCCAAATGCCGCCCCCACAGCCCCAGCCGACGACCCGCCACAATGGCCAAACCTTCGGCAAAACTCCCACACCGTCGCCGCGGCAGCCCGGCCAGCGCGGCCGGCGCCACAGCCACACAAGCCGAGGCGTGCGGCGATGACGGCCGTGCAAACGCGCCTCCGCCGCCCCATCGCCTTCCGTCGCCCTCCCGCCGTTTCCCGATCGGCCCGCAGCCGTCGGGCCACATCGCGCGCCGTCCTCCTCCTCTCGCCCGCCAACATTCACAGCCGTTTCTCAACAATTGCCCGCCGCAAACGGACGCCGCCTGCGCAACAGGCGCCGCCGCCCCTCGCCGCTTCCGACCCAACCCCTCGACCGAGGCAAACCGCAATCCGAATCTACAGACCAACCCAATCTGCCGTCAGCACACACGACAGCCGACCTTACACGTTACGCGTTACACATTACGTGTACACGTCTAGGTTAGGTTAGGTTAGGTTAGGTGGACGTGGGTTAGGTTAAGGGGACTTGGGTTAGGTTAAGCGTCAAACTTAGGTTAAGCATTCAAACACGTCAGGCGTCAGAGGTTAGGTTAGGTTAGGTTAGGTTAGGTTAGGTTAGGTTCGGTTAGGTTACACGTTAGGTTAAGGGGTCAGTGCTAGGTTAAGAAGCGTCAAACGTAGGTTCAAAAAGCGTTCAAACGTGAGGCGTGAGCCGGACAGCTTACCTTTACGTAGACGTTAGGGGCTCCACAGGCTGAGCTCACCTCGCCACACCACAGGTTAGGTTCGGTTCGCTCGGCTCAGCGTAAAGCGCCGAGGTCAGGGTTACGTTCGTTCACCTTCGGGCGCCACACTTTCGGTTGAAAGGTCGCGACGGGACGACGTCGGCAGGCACGCCGCAAACGAACAAAAACGTACAGACGACGTCGAAAACCGCCGACAGACGGGGGAGCAGCACGACCACGACCAGATACCGAGCGCGAACGAGACACACGCGAACCACCCCCACCGGCCAAAGGGCACCACACGACAACCCAGAGCACCACGTGTCGACACCAGAGCAACCCGCCGCTCACGCGACATGGCTGGCACCGAAGGGCAACCGCCCGCAACTGCGCTTTCCGCGCCGGCCCGGATGCACGTCGTGCTACAACAACACCACTACCGTACACAGCCGCTGTTCACAACATCACTATCAATGGCGCGCCCGCGGCTCGCCGCCGTCGCAGTCGCAGCCCCAACGCCAGCACTTTTGCACCACCATTCACACGCACCGCACCACAGCTCGCCGACACAGCCGAACAAAACAAACACCACACAACAACAACAGCAACAACGCCGCCGCCTCTACTTGTGCCGGCGACCCACCCCGCCGATGGCGCACCTTTCCTTTCGCCAGCCGGCAATCGACACACACGCACCCACCCCCCCCCCCCCGGGGCCCAGTGCAAAAAACAAAAACAAACAAAAAAAAACACAAACGACACGGGAAGCGCACACCGCCGCTTCGCGCGCACGCCACCAACCAGTCGTCGTCTCACAATAACAAACACAAACAAAATAAACTAACAACTAGGGCAACACAAAACAAAAACGCCTCGCACGAACCGCCCACAAAAAGGACAAGCACACGCACAGCCTCTGCTGACGACCACGACGCAGCGGCACGCTGCTCCTGTCCCGCGCCCCGCGCCCCACTCGATTCACAACTCACGCGACACCGTCAACGACGGGCTCGCTTACGCGCAACCTACCACCTTTCCGCCAACGACGCACAGCCCCAGCCCCACCCGACGACGCCCGTGGCAACGACTGCACTTTCACCACCGCCTCCCCCTTCCCCCCCCAAAACACACACACACACACACACACACACAGAGCCAGCCAAAAACGCACTCGCGACCCACACATGCACGTGCATCGCCACACGCCAACCAGTCAACGTCGACAACCACACGCACGGCTCGAAACGAAACCGGCGTCCTTCCACGTTGCCATCAAGCTACGCGACACAAGACACAAGGAACCAACACAACAGCCGGCCCCACTAATTCCCACTCTCACGCCGCAAAAAGCACACCGAAACCGCCAAACGCACGCACATTCCCCTTCGCACTGACACCGACCGGCTCGCTACCACACACCTCTCGGCAGCCGTTTCACGCCAATTCGCCACACCGGCCCCACAGTCGACAAGCGCCCGCCCTGTACGGCACACGCAACGACGCAGCGCAGCAAAGGGCGCCCGCAACACATACCTCTCCTCCTCCCTCTCTCTCTCCGCCGCCCGACGCGCCAACCGCCACACCACACCGCCAGCCACTCGCAAATTGTGCACTGCCACCAGCCACACGTCCAACACGCCGCGCCGCCTCCGGCCACCCGCCAGGGGGCGCTCACGTCCGCGACAACAGCGCGGCCCGCCGGGCCGGGCCGAACCGAACCGAGCCGCCGCTGCTCTGCACTCGGCACGGCCACACCCTGCTGCAGACCGGGCTCGTCTCTCTGTACGCGTCTGCCTGCGCATCAACACAACACGACCTTTTTTTTTTTTTTTTTTTTTTCCTCTCTACCGCCATCCCTTCTTCTCGCGTTTTACTCGTTGTTGCAGCAGCGGCGCACACCTACACATCCACAGCCCCAGCCCCAGCCCCAGCCGAGCCGGCCTCACCTCAGGGCCCGCCGCCAGCGTCTCCTCCTCGGGCACAGGTGCGGTGCTGTGGCCGCCCATCCAACCGCATTGCTGGCCGTCCAGCCGCCAGGCGTTCCCACTGCCGCGAGCCACGCCGCGCACCGACCCTGCTGCAGAAAACGAAGCATAGCCAGAGACCGACCGATACACAAAGCAAGCCGTCGCCTCGCCTCTTGTCCTTCCTGCCTTCCTTCCGCCCCCGCCCTTCTCACACCACCGCCTCTCCACTTTCGCCCCCCCCCCCCCTCCTTCTTTTTTTTTTTTTTGTTTTCTTCTTTCTTTCTTTCTTTCTTTCTTTCTTTCTTTCTTTCTTTCTTTGGCCCTCTCTCCTTCCCGCCATGGCGGTTACGGCACCGCCTGCAGCGGCAGATTTTTTTGCGCCCACACGCCTACTCCTACCACCATTAACCTTGCCCTGCCCTGCCCATCAACGTCGCAGTCGAACCGACGCTTGCCAACACACTGCCGACGTTCCTTTCTCTTTTCGGCCTACGCCCATTACGCGCCGCCGCCACAGCACCTTCCCTTCCCACAACACACCGACGTCATCACACGCACCCAAAACAGGGGCCACGACCGTGTTCCTCGCCCACTCCCATCCCGCACGGTACGCACATTCCCAACTATTACCGCGCACCCTCCCTTTCCAATCTGTGTGTCTCTGTGTCTGCGTCCTGTCCGCGCGTGACGCCTCTCAACATCCGCCGTCCCCCGTCCCCCGTCCCGTTTTCGCCCCCATGCCGTCGTCGCGCCGCCTCCTCCCCGTCCACCGCCGCCCCTGTCCGCCCCGCACCACACCATACACCGCTGCTTGTCCCGGCCGTTGCCACCAAAGGCGCCGACCGCAAACGCGCCACGCCGCAGCCCCCGTGCGTCTCGCGCTCGCTTGCATCTCCGTGCCGACGCTGCCTCTCTTCCCGCTCGCACTCGACCTCGACAACACAGTCTTTGGCTCCGCCACTGCGTGTTCCGGTGGTACGCACGCTGCAACACGTATGTATTCATTACCAGAGCGATGGCGAGGCATGACAGCATCTCTGTCTGACCAGAGAGTTATTTATCGTTGCTAGTCGGCGCTTGGACCGCGCCAGACGACAGTAGTGGCACGCACCGGGTCGCCAGGAACAGTTGTTATATATATTGTAGCGCGAGTCGGGAGAGGTAGTAGTCGGTCGACAGTAGTAGCGGGTGGACGGTTGTACTGAGCGGGCGTCGGCGGCGTGCTCTGCTCGTCTCGCGACTCTGGTCACGGTTCGGGACGATGTATAGTATATTGTGTTATAATCAAAAGGTAGTGTGAAGCTGCATTTTGCGCAAATCTGATAACGTATGTTCATTGTACTTATTTTGTTCAACAACAAAAGCCCCACTATTACTTTTTTCTAACGTAACTTTTGTCTTTTAACGAAAAACATTCACTTTTTAAAGACTACTTCCTATGGCATTTCCCTCCAAGGAGTGCAATTAATTACCAGCCAGCACTCATTCATTGCACACAGCTGTGTAAGGGGTATCTACAATTGAGGAGCGGATACAAATGCAATTTTTTTTTGTTTTTTTTTGTGTGTTGTAACCTCCCCGCAAAATTTAAAATAATGGACAATGTTATTTACGGATGCTAATGGACATTGCGCTAATTGTAACCTCGCCCACAATGAGAGGTATTGAAAATGGCAACAAACATGTGAATTTCGCAATCTGACTCAAATATAAATTCTTCACAACATTTAAAGTCCGTTCAGTGACAAGAAACTTCGATTAAACCGAACTATCGGTCTTTGGCCCTGTGCAAAACAATCAGAATTAAAAGTCTTACCTCGGAATAAATGGATGTCACAACATTTCTGCTCTTGTTTGTTGCGCAGCGCTTGGAGGAACTGCATTGCAAATAATAATATTCTCTTTTTGTTGTGATTTTAGTGCAATCTTTCTTCAAAGACGTGGAATGAAATGTGAAGTGCAACGAACTCTTTAGTTCAATAAACAATTAAATGTTTGAAAAATGCTTTTGAAATAAAAATTAGTATTGGGGAACTTGTTGGAGAATAATTACAATAAATAAAATTGTTCATTATCTAATGATTATATTAATTAACAGTATACCTTATTCACCATCTTGACCAGTGTTGCCGACCGCCTACATCACACAACCGCACTCGGCTGCTACTACTGACCGACCGCTCTGCATGACGACTATTAGCGTACTGCACGCGACGACTACTGACAGAGTACAGCCCTCAACTAGACAGACCTACAGACTCGCAACGACTGACTGACTGACTGACTGACTGACTGAGAACCGCTCGCAACACTCGCGCGGTCCAGCGCAAACTCTCTGGTCACAGACGCTACAATGTCTCGCCATCGCTGCTATGTTACATACGTGTTTCAGTGTCTTTTTCATTGGGGTAACGATCTTTGGCTCTTTTTATTCTGGATACAGGGCCAAAGGTCAACGCTGCTGCCCTTATACAATTTATCAGGTTTCATTATGTCTGTTGCAATGTTACATACGGTTCATTCTTTCATTCATATTATCGTTGGGTTTGTTTTGTAGGGACGTTAACATTCTGGCACATTTTTATTATCATCGGACCCTCTGCTACTTGTGCAGGGAGGTTATACCTGGGTCCATTTCCATTTCCATTTACATTCTAATATTGATAGACCTTTTGTTTTCTTTTTTGTTTCTTGTTGTTTTTCCTTCTTTTTTTTTGTTTTGTTTTTCCCGCTCTCACCACCACCACCACCGCCGCATCACGCCTTCCGTTTTCTTGGTTTCTTTTCTGTTCTTCAACTGCTTCAACATCACCGCGCCCCATTTCCACACCACAGCCATCAGCCTCCAAGACGGGCAGGCGCAGTGTGCCATTTCCGGCGCACAAGCACACCCGTACGGTACTCTCCTCGCCCCCACGCCACCAACAACACAGCGACCACGCGGCTTTCAGGCACGGCACGGCACCGGCGAAATGCGCCGCCCCCGCCCCTCCGCGCATCCGTCCGTCTCGCCACGTTCACTGACAGCCGCGTCTGCGGCTACACCACGACAACCACAACACAACACCGCTCCCCTCCCTGGCAACTCATTGTTTTTCTCCTCCTCTTTTGCACAAACCACAACGCCGAGCACAGGCGCAAGCCACCCACACCGCGCCCCTCCCCGTCCCGCCTCTCTTTGGCCGCCGCTCCTCGTTTGCCCCCTCCCATCTCCCGAAATGCCATGCCATGCCAGCAGCGTTACGCATGCCCCTCCCCTGTCCACACAACACTACCGCCAAACGAACAGCCTTCCGGGCCACATGCAGGGCACGCCCACCTCCAAACACTGCCAATTCACGGACGCACACACTCACTTTCTCGACACCTTTCTGTACGGAGGGTGCGTCATCTCGACCGTGACAGAGTGACGGCAACTATCGACGATCCATTTCCCCCCACTGGTAAAACATGTCCACTAACACCTACATACATCATTCAAGTACACAGACAATAGCATACACACAATGGGAGGGCACACGAACATGGACGGCACGGCACTGTCATACACTCTTCCTCAGAACCATATCAACAAACGTTACGTACATCCGGGAAAGCGAAAGCGAAAGCAAAGGCAAAGCCCAATGCAGCCGTCAAAGGTAACGTTCACCACGGCAGACACTTGCAGCCGCGCCGCCGTTAAACGCATTTTCAGTGCGGCTCCAATACGCCTCCGACACGGGAACGTTCCGTTGCTCTACGAATGCGTTTCTCCCCTTTTTCCCTTCCTCTCTCTTTTGCCCCCCCTCCTTGCACTCTTGCCTCATTCCTCACGTTCTGCCCAGACATTCGACCGATCAAAGTCAACCCTTCGTTACCGTTCTCAGCGCGACGGTGTACAACAGTATGACGGGTGTGCCCAAGACTTCGGTTCAGTTGCGTGACGCCGGTCTATCGCGCCGATCGACAGTTACTCAGGGGGCGACGGATCGGACCACGTCACCGACACACAAAACACTTTCAAACAAACAAATACATACCGGATGGACACAGACAAACACGTGTACAGACATTCGCCAAACAAACGACCGCCGCCGCCGCCGCCGTCGTCGTCTAGCGTCGCGCTTACTGTACTGCACTGGACACGCGTGCATCTTGAATGACGACATCGGTGTGCGTGCGTCGTACGCAATCAGTCAGACACGGCTATCAGAAATCAGAGTCGAATGGTACATCATCGTGCGTGTCGCCGTACACGTACAGTACAATACAACAACAATGCGTCTTAATGGCACGTTCATTTCAACGTCACTCACACACCTCCACGCTGCAGTTACGTCGCACCATTGTCAAAAACTCGGCGTACAGCAAAGGGAATAGTGGGCGGCAAAAAACAAACCAAACAACAAAAAACATTTCACATTTCACCCTCGCCATGTATGATGTGCAAAAAAAAACAAACCCGCAAACGGCCGTCGTTACGGTGACACAAAAGTCGCCGATCGCACTGTCCCCCCCTCGCAGACAGGTAACACACACACACACACACACCCCAACACCAATGGGTCAAAACCACTCCAACGAGGCGTGCCACCATTCCACGCCACGGCGACCAACCTCGTGGCCGTACCCCGCAACACGCTTTGACGCGCCCCCCCACCCACAATCAAAATGCACACATACATCACAGCCGTCCACACAAACAACAACAACAACAATTCCGCCCTTCCCGCAAAAGGCAAGTTGGTGGCCCTGAAAAGGGCCGTTTTGCCGCTCTCGCAACGGAGGAGCCTTCTCCATCCTTCCTTCCATTCCAGAGCCACCTCCTTACTTGGAGCTCGTGTACTTGGTCACCGCCTTCGTGCCCTCGCTCACGGCGTGCTTGGCCAGCTCGCCAGGCAGCAACAGCCGCACAGCGGTCTGGATCTCGCGGGACGTGATGGTCGAGCGCTTGTTGTAGTGCGCCAGGCGAGAAGCCTCGGCCGCAATGCGCTCGAAAATGTCGTTCACGAAGCTGTTCATGATGCTCATCGCCTTCGACGAGATGCCCGTGTCAGGGTGCACCTGCTTCAGCACCTTGTAGATGTAGATGGCATAGCTCTCCTTCCTCTTGCGCTTCTTCTTCTTGTCGCCCTTCGAAATGTTCTTCTGCGCCTTGCCAGCCTTCTTGGCGGCCTTCCCGCTAGTCTTGGGCGGCATCTCGAACCAACGTACGGCAGCAGCAACACCAGTAGCAAGCGCTCCGCTCTAGTCAGCGTCTCCCCACACAGTGGCACCCGCCGCCAGCCGCCGCCGCACCTTTACCAGCTCGCCCTGTTGCGGCCGCCGACCAATGGGGCGCGCGCGCAACCGGCCGCCGCACCCGAGCCCATAAAGCACCCCCACCCCGGCTGCGCCGGCACGCACTCCGCTGCTCGACTCGCTGCCGCTCGCACCGGTCGTTTTCGTTTCCGTTTCGTGTGCACCGTCGCTAGCCCATCGCCATGTCCGGACGCGGAAAGGGAGGCAAAGTCAAGGGCAAGTCAAAGTCCCGCTCAAGCAGGGCTGGGCTCCAGTTCCCGGTCGGCAGAATCCACCGCCTCCTGCGCAAGGGAAACTACGCAGAGCGCGTCGGCGCCGGGGCGCCCGTCTACCTCGCCGCCGTCATGGAGTACCTCGCGGCTGAGGTGCTCGAGCTGGCCGGAAACGCGGCCCGCGACAACAAGAAGACGCGCATCATCCCGCGCCACCTGCAGCTTGCCATCCGCAACGACGAGGAGCTCAACAAGCTCCTGTCGGGCGTCACCATCGCACAGGGTGGTGTCCTGCCCAACATCCAGGCCGTCCTGCTGCCAAAGAAGACCGAGAAGAAGGCCTAAAGGAGGCCAGGCAATCGCAGCGCCGCGTGCTCCCCTGCACGCAACGCGCTTTGCCGGCTCGGCTCGGCCCACAACAATCGGCCCTTTTCAGGGCCACCACACAAACCTACGTCCAAAGCAAAATTTCAGTCGTCCTCGCCGCACCTTGTTTTGTTGTTTTAACTTTGCACTTTCACAGCACAGCCGCCGCCGGCGCACGTCCGCCATCTTGTCGTCCACACAGCCCGTGTGGCCCAACACACACACACACACACACACACATTTTGCACGGTCGCAGTCGCCTTCCAAACGACAACGGCAGCAATAATGACCATTGTTAAAGGGAGGCGTGTCGACACACCGCCCTCCACTCCCGCGCGCAACGGCCGTCGACACGAACGAAACAAACAGCTGATCCGGCCGCCTATGCCCACACGCCTTGCCTCGGAAACCCCAACGCCGCCGCAAACACACAGAGCCAAACCACGCAAGCAAATAATCACCGCCTCTCGCACAACAACACACAGCCCGCCATCTCCATCGCGATCGATACAAAGACACACAATAACAAACACAAACGAAGCAGCTCCACTCTCACACACACACAGCCAGCCACATGACACGTTTCCTTTCCTTCTCCCCTCCCAGTCACATCACGTCGCTCAAACGGAAAGAAACAAACAAACAACACACGCAGCAACAACACAGACTCTTTCGCACTTTTCAACTTCCGAACAGTGTGGTGGCCCTGAAAAGGGCCGTTTTCTAGTCTCTCCCACCCACAAGCACGGCCGCGGGAAGGCCAGCGCCCGCTGCGACGCAGCCTAACCGCCGAAACCGTACAGGGTGCGCCCCTGCCTCTTCAGGGCGTACACCACGTCCATGGCCGTCACAGTCTTGCGCTTGGCGTGCTCAGTGTACGTCACCGCGTCGCGGATCACGTTCTCCAGGAACACCTTCAGCACCCCGCGGGTCTCCTCGTAGATCAGACCAGAGATGCGCTTCACGCCGCCCCTGCGAGCCAGGCGGCGGATGGCGGGCTTCGTGATGCCCTGGATGTTGTCGCGCAACACCTTGCGGTGCCGCTTGGCGCCGCCCTTGCCGAGCCCCTTTCCTCCCTTGCCGCGGCCTGTCATCCTTCCTTCCTCGGGCAAAGCAAAACGTGCACAAACAGCAGCTGCAGCGTCTCGCGAGTCGGCTACGGTCTGCGCCCAGCGCGCCCGCCGCCCCCCTATATAGACTCTGGCCCGCCCTCCCCCCACCACGCGCAACCGAGGGCATATAAGCGCAGCACGGAGGCGCGCGGGCCCGTTGTCAAGGCAGCACCGGACGCCGCGCCGCACCTAACCTCCACGCACGCCGCTCCGCTACCGCTACCGCTACCGCCATGGCCCGCACAAAGCAAACGGCCCGCAAGTCCACCGGCGGAAAGGCGCCGCGCAAACAGCTCGCCACCAAGGCGGCGAGGAAGAGCGCGCCCGCCACCGGAGGCGTCAAGAAGCCCCACCGCTACAGGCCGGGCACCGTCGCCCTGCGAGAAATCAGGCGCTACCAGAAGAGCACAGAGCTGCTCATCCGCAAGCTGCCATTCCAGCGCCTAGTGCGCGAGATCGCCCAGGACTTCAAGACCGACCTGCGCTTCCAGAGCTCCGCAGTCATGGCCCTGCAGGAGGCCAGCGAGGCCTACCTCGTCGGCCTCTTCGAAGACACCAACCTGTGCGCCATCCACGCCAAGCGCGTCACCATCATGCCCAAGGACATCCAGCTCGCGCGCCGCATCCGCGGCGAGCGCGCCTAAACCGCGCCGCGGCACCGCACCGCACAAACAAAAACGGCCCTTTTCAGGGCCACTAACATCTCTCCGTCGCGAGCAAACTTTGTCGGTCGCCTGCCTCTCGCCCCGCAACCCAAAAAACAAAAACCACCACTTCCCGTCCGTCCGCCACACCCGCTCACTCTGCCTGCCTGCTAGCAGCGCGCAACAATCACACATCATCCCTCCCCGGCGCTCAAAGCGCACAATACCCAACGGCCGACGTCACACCGCACGGGTGGCTGGCCGGCCGCCGCTTTCGTTTTTCGAAATCAAAAACAAAAAAAACCCGCACTCCACTCCGACGGCCAACGGCCAGGCAGGCTCGCTCGCTCGCTCTACACGCCACCGAAATCCCCCGCCGACTCCTTCCCACATCTCAACGTGCCCCCCGTTGCAAAACATAACACACACACAAAGGAACAAAACAAAGACCAGACACGACAGACATCCGAGAAGAACGAACGCAGGCAAGCCAACCAACGTATTCAAACAAAACAACGTGACAGAAAACCAACCGTCGGCCGCCGCCACAAAACAAACACGGCGACAATCAACCACGACATCAGCAACAACACCGCTTACCGCTACCGCCGCCCACACCCGCCACCGACCCCCGCAATCCAACCACCACGGCACGCAAACAGCATCCCCACGGGCATACAGAAACGCCAGACAGACAGACACACACCCACACCAAACGCAACACGACAATCAAAACCTTCCCCGACGTGCTTTGATGGCCCTGAGAAGGGCCGTTTTGGGCCGCGCGTCTCTTGCGCGCCACTAGACGACGACGGGCGGTGGGGACGACGGAGTCAAGCGCCAAACCCTTCCTTTCCCATCTCTTTCTCCTCTACTCTACTTCTTCTTCTTGGGCGAAGCCTTCGCCTTAGACGGCGTCGTCGCCTTCTTCGGGCGCGGCGCCTTCGGCTTCTTCGTCGGAACCTTGGCGGCCTTCTTCGCCTTCGACGGCGACTTGGCCTTGGCCGGCTTGGCCGCAGCCGCCTTCTTCGCACCCGCGGGAGCGGCCGACGCCGCAGACGCCTTCTTGGCGGCGCCCGCCTTCCGACCGGTCGCCGCCTTCACGCCACCAGCCTTCTTTGCGCCGGCCGCACGGGCGCCCTTCTTCTCCTTGCTGGCCGGAGCGGCGCGCTTCTTCTTGGCACCGCCAGCACGAGCCTTGCCGCCCTCGGCCGCCCCCCCGCCGCCGGCGCCGGCAAGCTTGAACGAGCCGGACGCGCCCTTCCCCTTCGTCTGCACCAGCTCGCCCGCCACGACGGCCGACTTGAGGTACTTCTTGATAAACGGCGCCAGCTTCTCCGCGTCCAGCTTGTAGTGCGCGGCTATGTACTTCTTGATCGCCTGCAGCGACGACCCGCCGCGCTCCTTCAGACTCTTGATGGCGGCCGTCACCATCTCAGAGGTGCGCGGGTGCGCAGGCTTGGCGCGCGGCTTCTTCGCAGACGACGCAGACTTGGCCTTCTTCGTAGTGCCGGTGGCGGCGGGTGCCGCAGCAGTCTCGTTCGTAGCCGCCTGATCTGCCATTTCGACGACGCGCCTAACACACAGCGAGAGCGAGAGCGAGAGCGAGCGGGACGGCAGGCACGCAAGCACAGCACAGCAGAGCAGAGAATCACAAGGGCCCAGCCAGTGTCGCGGGCGGGCGCGGACGGCCGAGAGAGCGGCCGCCACTCTGCGCGCCGCCGCGCCGCGCCTCCCGCGCTTGCTACCCCGTCACGCCTCAGGAAGTTCACGAGGGCTTACGGACTCTGCCTGCCAACAAAGCCCCTGGTGTCGATGCCATCCCAGGCTTGGTCCTGAAGCAGCTGCCCTGGACGGCGATTGTGTATCTGGCAGCCATCTTTTCGTGGATCCTGCGAACTGCGAATTATCCACGCGCCTGGAAGCATTCCATCGTGGTGGCAGTACCTAAGCCTGGGAAAGACCGCCGCCACCCATCCAACTATAGGCCGATCAGCTTGCTACCCCATCTCAGCAAACTGTTCGAGAGGCTCCTGCTTCGCCGGTTACAAGTCCACATCGATGCTGAGGAACTCATGCCGCCGGAACAGTTCGGCTTTCGCAGTGGCCACTCCACCACGATGCAGATCCTTCGGGCTGTTGAATATATCGCCCAGACGTTCAACCAGCGCGACTATTGTGGGGCAGTCCTCTTCGACGTCAAGAAGGCGTTCGATAGCGTGTGGCACCAGGGACTCTTATGGAAAATACACCGACTGCACTTCCCGAAGGCCTACGTCCGTCTGATTGCGTCCTACTTGGAACACCGCACCTTTGCTGTACGAGTAGAAGATCGCCTCTCCAACGCCCGCCCTATCCGAGCTGGCGTCCCTCAAGGCTCTGTACTCGGACCGGTCCTCTACTGCTTGTTTACGTCGGACCTGCCAACACCTCCACGGGTCGAAAAAGCTGTGTACGCGGACGACACGATGTTGTTCTCTAGAAGTCGGTGGCGCGAGGTGCTGATCCCTCGCCTTCAGGCAGCTTGTCACGCCTTGCAAGATTGGGCTGCGAAATGGCGCATTGCATTTAATCCAGCGAAGACGCAGGCCATTGTCTTCACGAGGAAGAGGACTGCACCGGAACGACGACTCCGCCTCTACGACGTCGAAATACCGTGGAGTGACACCGTCCGCTACCTGGGGGTCCTCCTGGACAAGAGGTTGACCTGGAAGCCTCACATTGATGACGTGAGGCTCAAGGTTATTCAACGGATGGGCGCTCTCTACCCATTCCTCAATGAACACTCTGAGTTGACGCCGGCGAATGGCCTTCTCATCTTTCGCCTCTACCTCCGCCCGCTGTTTGATTATGCGTGCGAGGTCTGGGGCTGCGCAGCGAGGACACATCTTCAACGCCTCCAGAGTCTGCAAAACAAGATCCTGCGGCGGGTCTTCCATGTGCACTCGCAGTTCCCCCATGAATACCTCCACGAGGCAGCCGACGAGGACACCGTGCTGGAAAGGCACAAGAAGAGTGCCAGACGGTTCTATACCCGGACGAGGGTTTCTACGAACCCCCTCATCAGAGCGCTGGGAGCTCCTGCTAATCCCAGAGACCGCTATCGACGGCCAGTGGCCATGCTCGACAGATGAAGACTTGAAGCAGAAAAGCACTGCCATCCCCCTTCATACCCTGACGCCCAAAGGAAGCCCAACACCTGATGAAAACATGACGTCCCGCACACACTGATGTTACACATTAAATAAAGATGACACCATACCCACATGACACCTCAGCAGAAGCAGAAAATGCCGCAAGGTAAACTCTGCACCAAGCAGCTAATTTAAGTTAGCCTTAAGTACGCGGATGGAGCGCTTGCTACCGCCCAACGTCCGACAGCCTGTGCGGAGCAGCCCCAAACCTGCGCCACAACCGCCCGCGCCTTTCAAACCACCGAGGATGGGGCTACACACAGCCACACCACAGTCGCCAACCAGTCGCCACGGCAGCGCCGCAAACCACGGCCAAACTGCAGCTACCGCGCGCTACAGCCTGGGTCGGCCCGCCGAGAATCGCCGCCCCCGCCCAAATGCCGCCCCCACAGCCCCAGCCGACGACCCGCCACAATGGCCAAACCTTCGGCAAAACTCCCACACCGTCGCCGCGGCAGCCCGGCCAGCGCGGCCGGCGCCACAGCCACACAAGCCGAGGCGTGCGGCGATGACGGCCGTGCAAACGCGCCTCCGCCGCCCCATCGCCTTCCGTCGCCCTCCCGCCGTTTCCCGATCGGCCCGCAGCCGTCGGGCCACATCGCGCGCCGTCCTCCTCCTCTCGCCCGCCAACATTCACAGCCGTTTCTCAACAATTGCCCGCCGCAAACGGACGCCGCCTGCGCAACAGGCGCCGCCGCCCCTCGCCGCTTCCGACCCAACCCCTCGACCGAGGCAAACCGCAATCCGAATCTACAGACCAACCCAATCTGCCGTCAGCACACACGACAGCCGACCTTACACGTTACGCGTTACACATTACGTGTACACGTCTAGGTTAGGTTAGGTTAGGTTAGGTGGACGTGGGTTAGGTTAAGGGGACTTGGGTTAGGTTAAGCGTCAAACTTAGGTTAAGCATTCAAACACGTCAGGCGTCAGAGGTTAGGTTAGGTTAGGTTAGGTTAGGTTAGGTTAGGTTCGGTTAGGTTACACGTTAGGTTAAGGGGTCAGTGCTAGGTTAAGAAGCGTCAAACGTAGGTTCAAAAAGCGTTCAAACGTGAGGCGTGAGCCGGACAGCTTACCTTTACGTAGACGTTAGGGGCTCCACAGGCTGAGCTCACCTCGCCACACCACAGGTTAGGTTCGGTTCGCTCGGCTCAGCGTAAAGCGCCGAGGTCAGGGTTACGTTCGTTCACCTTCGGGCGCCACACTTTCGGTTGAAAGGTCGCGACGGGACGACGTCGGCAGGCACGCCGCAAACGAACAAAAACGTACAGACGACGTCGAAAACCGCCGACAGACGGGGGAGCAGCACGACCACGACCAGATACCGAGCGCGAACGAGACACACGCGAACCACCCCCACCGGCCAAAGGGCACCACACGACAACCCAGAGCACCACGTGTCGACACCAGAGCAACCCGCCGCTCACGCGACATGGCTGGCACCGAAGGGCAACCGCCCGCAACTGCGCTTTCCGCGCCGGCCCGGATGCACGTCGTGCTACAACAACACCACTACCGTACACAGCCGCTGTTCACAACATCACTATCAATGGCGCGCCCGCGGCTCGCCGCCGTCGCAGTCGCAGCCCCAACGCCAGCACTTTTGCACCACCATTCACACGCACCGCACCACAGCTCGCCGACACAGCCGAACAAAACAAACACCACACAACAACAACAGCAACAACGCCGCCGCCTCTACTTGTGCCGGCGACCCACCCCGCCGATGGCGCACCTTTCCTTTCGCCAGCCGGCAATCGACACACACGCACCCACCCCCCCCCCCCCGGGGCCCAGTGCAAAAAACAAAAACAAACAAAAAAAAACACAAACGACACGGGAAGCGCACACCGCCGCTTCGCGCGCACGCCACCAACCAGTCGTCGTCTCACAATAACAAACACAAACAAAATAAACTAACAACTAGGGCAACACAAAACAAAAACGCCTCGCACGAACCGCCCACAAAAAGGACAAGCACACGCACAGCCTCTGCTGACGACCACGACGCAGCGGCACGCTGCTCCTGTCCCGCGCCCCGCGCCCCACTCGATTCACAACTCACGCGACACCGTCAACGACGGGCTCGCTTACGCGCAACCTACCACCTTTCCGCCAACGACGCACAGCCCCAGCCCCACCCGACGACGCCCGTGGCAACGACTGCACTTTCACCACCGCCTCCCCCTTCCCCCCCCAAAACACACACACACACACACACACACACACAGAGCCAGCCAAAAACGCACTCGCGACCCACACATGCACGTGCATCGCCACACGCCAACCAGTCAACGTCGACAACCACACGCACGGCTCGAAACGAAACCGGCGTCCTTCCACGTTGCCATCAAGCTACGCGACACAAGACACAAGGAACCAACACAACAGCCGGCCCCACTAATTCCCACTCTCACGCCGCAAAAAGCACACCGAAACCGCCAAACGCACGCACATTCCCCTTCGCACTGACACCGACCGGCTCGCTACCACACACCTCTCGGCAGCCGTTTCACGCCAATTCGCCACACCGGCCCCACAGTCGACAAGCGCCCGCCCTGTACGGCACACGCAACGACGCAGCGCAGCAAAGGGCGCCCGCAACACATACCTCTCCTCCTCCCTCTCTCTCTCCGCCGCCCGACGCGCCAACCGCCACACCACACCGCCAGCCACTCGCAAATTGTGCACTGCCACCAGCCACACGTCCAACACGCCGCGCCGCCTCCGGCCACCCGCCAGGGGGCGCTCACGTCCGCGACAACAGCGCGGCCCGCCGGGCCGGGCCGAACCGAACCGAGCCGCCGCTGCTCTGCACTCGGCACGGCCACACCCTGCTGCAGACCGGGCTCGTCTCTCTGTACGCGTCTGCCTGCGCATCAACACAACACGACCTTTTTTTTTTTTTTTTTTTTTTCCTCTCTACCGCCATCCCTTCTTCTCGCGTTTTACTCGTTGTTGCAGCAGCGGCGCACACCTACACATCCACAGCCCCAGCCCCAGCCCCAGCCGAGCCGGCCTCACCTCAGGGCCCGCCGCCAGCGTCTCCTCCTCGGGCACAGGTGCGGTGCTGTGGCCGCCCATCCAACCGCATTGCTGGCCGTCCAGCCGCCAGGCGTTCCCACTGCCGCGAGCCACGCCGCGCACCGACCCTGCTGCAGAAAACGAAGCATAGCCAGAGACCGACCGATACACAAAGCAAGCCGTCGCCTCGCCTCTTGTCCTTCCTGCCTTCCTTCCGCCCCCGCCCTTCTCACACCACCGCCTCTCCACTTTCGCCCCCCCCCCCCTCCTTCTTTTTTTTTTTTTTGTTTTCTTCTTTCTTTCTTTCTTTCTTTCTTTCTTTCTTTCTTTCTTTCTTTGGCCCTCTCTCCTTCCCGCCATGGCGGTTACGGCACCGCCTGCAGCGGCAGATTTTTTTGCGCCCACACGCCTACTCCTACCACCATTAACCTTGCCCTGCCCTGCCCATCAACGTCGCAGTCGAACCGACGCTTGCCAACACACTGCCGACGTTCCTTTCTCTTTTCGGCCTACGCCCATTACGCGCCGCCGCCACAGCACCTTCCCTTCCCACAACACACCGACGTCATCACACGCACCCAAAACAGGGGCCACGACCGTGTTCCTCGCCCACTCCCATCCCGCACGGTACGCACATTCCCAACTATTACCGCGCACCCTCCCTTTCCAATCTGTGTGTCTCTGTGTCTGCGTCCTGTCCGCGCGTGACGCCTCTCAACATCCGCCGTCCCCCGTCCCCCGTCCCGTTTTCGCCCCCATGCCGTCGTCGCGCCGCCTCCTCCCCGTCCACCGCCGCCCCTGTCCGCCCCGCACCACACCATACACCGCTGCTTGTCCCGGCCGTTGCCACCAAAGGCGCCGACCGCAAACGCGCCACGCCGCAGCCCCCGTGCGTCTCGCGCTCGCTTGCATCTCCGTGCCGACGCTGCCTCTCTTCCCGCTCGCACTCGACCTCGACAACACAGTCTTTGGCTCCGCCACTGCGTGTTCCGGTGGTACGCACGCTGCAACACGTATGTATTCATTACCAGAGCGATGGCGAGGCATGACAGCATCTCTGTCTGACCAGAGAGTTATTTATCGTTGCTAGTCGGCGCTTGGACCGCGCCAGACGACAGTAGTGGCACGCACCGGGTCGCCAGGAACAGTTGTTATATATATTGTAGCGCGAGTCGGGAGAGGTAGTAGTCGGTCGACAGTAGTAGCGGGTGGACGGTTGTACTGAGCGGGCGTCGGCGGCGTGCTCTGCTCGTCTCGCGACTCTGGTCACGGTTCGGGACGATGTATAGTATATTGTGTTATAATCAAAAGGTAGTGTGAAGCTGCATTTTGCGCAAATCTGATAACGTATGTTCATTGTACTTATTTTGTTCAACAACAAAAGCCCCACTATTACTTTTTTCTAACGTAACTTTTGTCTTTTAACGAAAAACATTCACTTTTTAAAGACTACTTCCTATGGCATTTCCCTCCAAGGAGTGCAATTAATTACCAGCCAGCACTCATTCATTGCACACAGCTGTGTAAGGGGTATCTACAATTGAGGAGCGGATACAAATGCAATTTTTTTTTGTTTTTTTTTGTGTGTTGTAACCTCCCCGCAAAATTTAAAATAATGGACAATGTTATTTACGGATGCTAATGGACATTGCGCTAATTGTAACCTCGCCCACAATGAGAGGTATTGAAAATGGCAACAAACATGTGAATTTCGCAATCTGACTCAAATATAAATTCTTCACAACATTTAAAGTCCGTTCAGTGACAAGAAACTTCGATTAAACCGAACTATCGGTCTTTGGCCCTGTGCAAAACAATCAGAATTAAAAGTCTTACCTCGGAATAAATGGATGTCACAACATTTCTGCTCTTGTTTGTTGCGCAGCGCTTGGAGGAACTGCATTGCAAATAATAATATTCTCTTTTTGTTGTGATTTTAGTGCAATCTTTCTTCAAAGACGTGGAATGAAATGTGAAGTGCAACGAACTCTTTAGTTCAATAAACAATTAAATGTTTGAAAAATGCTTTTGAAATAAAAATTAGTATTGGGGAACTTGTTGGAGAATAATTACAATAAATAAAATTGTTCATTATCTAATGATTATATTAATTAACAGTATACCTTATTCACCATCTTGACCAGTGTTGCCGACCGCCTACATCACACAACCGCACTCGGCTGCTACTACTGACCGACCGCTCTGCATGACGACTATTAGCGTACTGCACGCGACGACTACTGACAGAGTACAGCCCTCAACTAGACAGACCTACAGACTCGCAACGACTGACTGACTGACTGACTGACTGACTGAGAACCGCTCGCAACACTCGCGCGGTCCAGCGCAAACTCTCTGGTCACAGACGCTACAATGTCTCGCCATCGCTGCTATGTTACATACGTGTTTCAGTGTCTTTTTCATTGGGGTAACGATCTTTGGCTCTTTTTATTCTGGATACAGGGCCAAAGGTCAACGCTGCTGCCCTTATACAATTTATCAGGTTTCATTATGTCTGTTGCAATGTTACATACGGTTCATTCTTTCATTCATATTATCGTTGGGTTTGTTTTGTAGGGACGTTAACATTCTGGCACATTTTTATTATCATCGGACCCTCTGCTACTTGTGCAGGGAGGTTATACCTGGGTCCATTTCCATTTCCATTTACATTCTAATATTGATAGACCTTTTGTTTTCTTTTTTGTTTCTTGTTGTTTTTCCTTCTTTTTTTTTGTTTTGTTTTTCCCGCTCTCACCACCACCACCACCGCCGCATCACGCCTTCCGTTTTCTTGGTTTCTTTTCTGTTCTTCAACTGCTTCAACATCACCGCGCCCCATTTCCACACCACAGCCATCAGCCTCCAAGACGGGCAGGCGCAGTGTGCCATTTCCGGCGCACAAGCACACCCGTACGGTACTCTCCTCGCCCCCACGCCACCAACAACACAGCGACCACGCGGCTTTCAGGCACGGCACGGCACCGGCGAAATGCGCCGCCCCCGCCCCTCCGCGCATCCGTCCGTCTCGCCACGTTCACTGACAGCCGCGTCTGCGGCTACACCACGACAACCACAACACAACACCGCTCCCCTCCCTGGCAACTCATTGTTTTTCTCCTCCTCTTTTGCACAAACCACAACGCCGAGCACAGGCGCAAGCCACCCACACCGCGCCCCTCCCCGTCCCGCCTCTCTTTGGCCGCCGCTCCTCGTTTGCCCCCTCCCATCTCCCGAAATGCCATGCCATGCCAGCAGCGTTACGCATGCCCCTCCCCTGTCCACACAACACTACCGCCAAACGAACAGCCTTCCGGGCCACATGCAGGGCACGCCCACCTCCAAACACTGCCAATTCACGGACGCACACACTCACTTTCTCGACACCTTTCTGTACGGAGGGTGCGTCATCTCGACCGTGACAGAGTGACGGCAACTATCGACGATCCATTTCCCCCCACTGGTAAAACATGTCCACTAACACCTACATACATCATTCAAGTACACAGACAATAGCATACACACAATGGGAGGGCACACGAACATGGACGGCACGGCACTGTCATACACTCTTCCTCAGAACCATATCAACAAACGTTACGTACATCCGGGAAAGCGAAAGCGAAAGCAAAGGCAAAGCCCAATGCAGCCGTCAAAGGTAACGTTCACCACGGCAGACACTTGCAGCCGCGCCGCCGTTAAACGCATTTTCAGTGCGGCTCCAATACGCCTCCGACACGGGAACGTTCCGTTGCTCTACGAATGCGTTTCTCCCCTTTTTCCCTTCCTCTCTCTTTTGCCCCCCCTCCTTGCACTCTTGCCTCATTCCTCACGTTCTGCCCAGACATTCGACCGATCAAAGTCAACCCTTCGTTACCGTTCTCAGCGCGACGGTGTACAACAGTATGACGGGTGTGCCCAAGACTTCGGTTCAGTTGCGTGACGCCGGTCTATCGCGCCGATCGACAGTTACTCAGGGGGCGACGGATCGGACCACGTCACCGACACACAAAACACTTTCAAACAAACAAATACATACCGGATGGACACAGACAAACACGTGTACAGACATTCGCCAAACAAACGACCGCCGCCGCCGCCGCCGTCGTCGTCTAGCGTCGCGCTTACTGTACTGCACTGGACACGCGTGCATCTTGAATGACGACATCGGTGTGCGTGCGTCGTACGCAATCAGTCAGACACGGCTATCAGAAATCAGAGTCGAATGGTACATCATCGTGCGTGTCGCCGTACACGTACAGTACAATACAACAACAATGCGTCTTAATGGCACGTTCATTTCAACGTCACTCACACACCTCCACGCTGCAGTTACGTCGCACCATTGTCAAAAACTCGGCGTACAGCAAAGGGAATAGTGGGCGGCAAAAAACAAACCAAACAACAAAAAACATTTCACATTTCACCCTCGCCATGTATGATGTGCAAAAAAAAACAAACCCGCAAACGGCCGTCGTTACGGTGACACAAAAGTCGCCGATCGCACTGTCCCCCCCTCGCAGACAGGTAACACACACACACACACACACCCCAACACCAATGGGTCAAAACCACTCCAACGAGGCGTGCCACCATTCCACGCCACGGCGACCAACCTCGTGGCCGTACCCCGCAACACGCTTTGACGCGCCCCCCCACCCACAATCAAAATGCACACATACATCACAGCCGTCCACACAAACAACAACAACAACAATTCCGCCCTTCCCGCAAAAGGCAAGTTGGTGGCCCTGAAAAGGGCCGTTTTGCCGCTCTCGCAACGGAGGAGCCTTCTCCATCCTTCCTTCCATTCCAGAGCCACCTCCTTACTTGGAGCTCGTGTACTTGGTCACCGCCTTCGTGCCCTCGCTCACGGCGTGCTTGGCCAGCTCGCCAGGCAGCAACAGCCGCACAGCGGTCTGGATCTCGCGGGACGTGATGGTCGAGCGCTTGTTGTAGTGCGCCAGGCGAGAAGCCTCGGCCGCAATGCGCTCGAAAATGTCGTTCACGAAGCTGTTCATGATGCTCATCGCCTTCGACGAGATGCCCGTGTCAGGGTGCACCTGCTTCAGCACCTTGTAGATGTAGATGGCATAGCTCTCCTTCCTCTTGCGCTTCTTCTTCTTGTCGCCCTTCGAAATGTTCTTCTGCGCCTTGCCAGCCTTCTTGGCGGCCTTCCCGCTAGTCTTGGGCGGCATCTCGAACCAACGTACGGCAGCAGCAACACCAGTAGCAAGCGCTCCGCTCTAGTCAGCGTCTCCCCACACAGTGGCACCCGCCGCCAGCCGCCGCCGCACCTTTACCAGCTCGCCCTGTTGCGGCCGCCGACCAATGGGGCGCGCGCGCAACCGGCCGCCGCACCCGAGCCCATAAAGCACCCCCACCCCGGCTGCGCCGGCACGCACTCCGCTGCTCGACTCGCTGCCGCTCGCACCGGTCGTTTTCGTTTCCGTTTCGTGTGCACCGTCGCTAGCCCATCGCCATGTCCGGACGCGGAAAGGGAGGCAAAGTCAAGGGCAAGTCAAAGTCCCGCTCAAGCAGGGCTGGGCTCCAGTTCCCGGTCGGCAGAATCCACCGCCTCCTGCGCAAGGGAAACTACGCAGAGCGCGTCGGCGCCGGGGCGCCCGTCTACCTCGCCGCCGTCATGGAGTACCTCGCGGCTGAGGTGCTCGAGCTGGCCGGAAACGCGGCCCGCGACAACAAGAAGACGCGCATCATCCCGCGCCACCTGCAGCTTGCCATCCGCAACGACGAGGAGCTCAACAAGCTCCTGTCGGGCGTCACCATCGCACAGGGTGGTGTCCTGCCCAACATCCAGGCCGTCCTGCTGCCAAAGAAGACCGAGAAGAAGGCCTAAAGGAGGCCAGGCAATCGCAGCGCCGCGTGCTCCCCTGCACGCAACGCGCTTTGCCGGCTCGGCTCGGCCCACAACAATCGGCCCTTTTCAGGGCCACCACACAAACCTACGTCCAAAGCAAAATTTCAGTCGTCCTCGCCGCACCTTGTTTTGTTGTTTTAACTTTGCACTTTCACAGCACAGCCGCCGCCGGCGCACGTCCGCCATCTTGTCGTCCACACAGCCCGTGTGGCCCAACACACACACACACACACACACACATTTTGCACGGTCGCAGTCGCCTTCCAAACGACAACGGCAGCAATAATGACCATTGTTAAAGGGAGGCGTGTCGACACACCGCCCTCCACTCCCGCGCGCAACGGCCGTCGACACGAACGAAACAAACAGCTGATCCGGCCGCCTATGCCCACACGCCTTGCCTCGGAAACCCCAACGCCGCCGCAAACACACAGAGCCAAACCACGCAAGCAAATAATCACCGCCTCTCGCACAACAACACACAGCCCGCCATCTCCATCGCGATCGATACAAAGACACACAATAACAAACACAAACGAAGCAGCTCCACTCTCACACACACACAGCCAGCCACATGACACGTTTCCTTTCCTTCTCCCCTCCCAGTCACATCACGTCGCTCAAACGGAAAGAAACAAACAAACAACACACGCAGCAACAACACAGACTCTTTCGCACTTTTCAACTTCCGAACAGTGTGGTGGCCCTGAAAAGGGCCGTTTTCTAGTCTCTCCCACCCACAAGCACGGCCGCGGGAAGGCCAGCGCCCGCTGCGACGCAGCCTAACCGCCGAAACCGTACAGGGTGCGCCCCTGCCTCTTCAGGGCGTACACCACGTCCATGGCCGTCACAGTCTTGCGCTTGGCGTGCTCAGTGTACGTCACCGCGTCGCGGATCACGTTCTCCAGGAACACCTTCAGCACCCCGCGGGTCTCCTCGTAGATCAGACCAGAGATGCGCTTCACGCCGCCCCTGCGAGCCAGGCGGCGGATGGCGGGCTTCGTGATGCCCTGGATGTTGTCGCGCAACACCTTGCGGTGCCGCTTGGCGCCGCCCTTGCCGAGCCCCTTTCCTCCCTTGCCGCGGCCTGTCATCCTTCCTTCCTCGGGCAAAGCAAAACGTGCACAAACAGCAGCTGCAGCGTCTCGCGAGTCGGCTACGGTCTGCGCCCAGCGCGCCCGCCGCCCCCCTATATAGACTCTGGCCCGCCCTCCCCCCACCACGCGCAACCGAGGGCATATAAGCGCAGCACGGAGGCGCGCGGGCCCGTTGTCAAGGCAGCACCGGACGCCGCGCCGCACCTAACCTCCACGCACGCCGCTCCGCTACCGCTACCGCTACCGCCATGGCCCGCACAAAGCAAACGGCCCGCAAGTCCACCGGCGGAAAGGCGCCGCGCAAACAGCTCGCCACCAAGGCGGCGAGGAAGAGCGCGCCCGCCACCGGAGGCGTCAAGAAGCCCCACCGCTACAGGCCGGGCACCGTCGCCCTGCGAGAAATCAGGCGCTACCAGAAGAGCACAGAGCTGCTCATCCGCAAGCTGCCATTCCAGCGCCTAGTGCGCGAGATCGCCCAGGACTTCAAGACCGACCTGCGCTTCCAGAGCTCCGCAGTCATGGCCCTGCAGGAGGCCAGCGAGGCCTACCTCGTCGGCCTCTTCGAAGACACCAACCTGTGCGCCATCCACGCCAAGCGCGTCACCATCATGCCCAAGGACATCCAGCTCGCGCGCCGCATCCGCGGCGAGCGCGCCTAAACCGCGCCGCGGCACCGCACCGCACAAACAAAAACGGCCCTTTTCAGGGCCACTAACATCTCTCCGTCGCGAGCAAACTTTGTCGGTCGCCTGCCTCTCGCCCCGCAACCCAAAAAACAAAAACCACCACTTCCCGTCCGTCCGCCACACCCGCTCACTCTGCCTGCCTGCTAGCAGCGCGCAACAATCACACATCATCCCTCCCCGGCGCTCAAAGCGCACAATACCCAACGGCCGACGTCACACCGCACGGGTGGCTGGCCGGCCGCCGCTTTCGTTTTTCGAAATCAAAAACAAAAAAAACCCGCACTCCACTCCGACGGCCAACGGCCAGGCAGGCTCGCTCGCTCGCTCTACACGCCACCGAAATCCCCCGCCGACTCCTTCCCACATCTCAACGTGCCCCCCGTTGCAAAACATAACACACACACAAAGGAACAAAACAAAGACCAGACACGACAGACATCCGAGAAGAACGAACGCAGGCAAGCCAACCAACGTATTCAAACAAAACAACGTGACAGAAAACCAACCGTCGGCCGCCGCCACAAAACAAACACGGCGACAATCAACCACGACATCAGCAACAACACCGCTTACCGCTACCGCCGCCCACACCCGCCACCGACCCCCGCAATCCAACCACCACGGCACGCAAACAGCATCCCCACGGGCATACAGAAACGCCAGACAGACAGACACACACCCACACCAAACGCAACACGACAATCAAAACCTTCCCCGACGTGCTTTGATGGCCCTGAGAAGGGCCGTTTTGGGCCGCGCGTCTCTTGCGCGCCACTAGACGACGACGGGCGGTGGGGACGACGGAGTCAAGCGCCAAACCCTTCCTTTCCCATCTCTTTCTCCTCTACTCTACTTCTTCTTCTTGGGCGAAGCCTTCGCCTTAGACGGCGTCGTCGCCTTCTTCGGGCGCGGCGCCTTCGGCTTCTTCGTCGGAACCTTGGCGGCCTTCTTCGCCTTCGACGGCGACTTGGCCTTGGCCGGCTTGGCCGCAGCCGCCTTCTTCGCACCCGCGGGAGCGGCCGACGCCGCAGACGCCTTCTTGGCGGCGCCCGCCTTCCGACCGGTCGCCGCCTTCACGCCACCAGCCTTCTTTGCGCCGGCCGCACGGGCGCCCTTCTTCTCCTTGCTGGCCGGAGCGGCGCGCTTCTTCTTGGCACCGCCAGCACGAGCCTTGCCGCCCTCGGCCGCCCCCCCGCCGCCGGCGCCGGCAAGCTTGAACGAGCCGGACGCGCCCTTCCCCTTCGTCTGCACCAGCTCGCCCGCCACGACGGCCGACTTGAGGTACTTCTTGATAAACGGCGCCAGCTTCTCCGCGTCCAGCTTGTAGTGCGCGGCTATGTACTTCTTGATCGCCTGCAGCGACGACCCGCCGCGCTCCTTCAGACTCTTGATGGCGGCCGTCACCATCTCAGAGGTGCGCGGGTGCGCAGGCTTGGCGCGCGGCTTCTTCGCAGACGACGCAGACTTGGCCTTCTTCGTAGTGCCGGTGGCGGCGGGTGCCGCAGCAGTCTCGTTCGTAGCCGCCTGATCTGCCATTTCGACGACGCGCCTAACACACAGCGAGAGCGAGAGCGAGAGCGAGCGGGACGGCAGGCACGCAAGCACAGCACAGCAGAGCAGAGAATCACAAGGGCCCAGCCAGTGTCGCGGGCGGGCGCGGACGGCCGAGAGAGCGGCCGCCACTCTGCGCGCCGCCGCGCCGCGCCTCCCGCGCTTGCTACCGCCCAACGTCCGACAGCCTGTGCGGAGCAGCCCCAAACCTGCGCCACAACCGCCCGCGCCTTTCAAACCACCGAGGATGGGGCTACACACAGCCACACCACAGTCGCCAACCAGTCGCCACGGCAGCGCCGCAAACCACGGCCAAACTGCAGCTACCGCGCGCTACAGCCTGGGTCGGCCCGCCGAGAATCGCCGCCCCCGCCCAAATGCCGCCCCCACAGCCCCAGCCGACGACCCGCCACAATGGCCAAACCTTCGGCAAAACTCCCACACCGTCGCCGCGGCAGCCCGGCCAGCGCGGCCGGCGCCACAGCCACACAAGCCGAGGCGTGCGGCGATGACGGCCGTGCAAACGCGCCTCCGCCGCCCCATCGCCTTCCGTCGCCCTCCCGCCGTTTCCCGATCGGCCCGCAGCCGTCGGGCCACATCGCGCGCCGTCCTCCTCCTCTCGCCCGCCAACATTCACAGCCGTTTCTCAACAATTGCCCGCCGCAAACGGACGCCGCCTGCGCAACAGGCGCCGCCGCCCCTCGCCGCTTCCGACCCAACCCCTCGACCGAGGCAAACCGCAATCCGAATCTACAGACCAACCCAATCTGCCGTCAGCACACACGACAGCCGACCTTACACGTTACGCGTTACACATTACGTGTACACGTCTAGGTTAGGTTAGGTTAGGTTAGGTGGACGTGGGTTAGGTTAAGGGGACTTGGGTTAGGTTAAGCGTCAAACTTAGGTTAAGCATTCAAACACGTCAGGCGTCAGAGGTTAGGTTAGGTTAGGTTAGGTTAGGTTAGGTTAGGTTCGGTTAGGTTACACGTTAGGTTAAGGGGTCAGTGCTAGGTTAAGAAGCGTCAAACGTAGGTTCAAAAAGCGTTCAAACGTGAGGCGTGAGCCGGACAGCTTACCTTTACGTAGACGTTAGGGGCTCCACAGGCTGAGCTCACCTCGCCACACCACAGGTTAGGTTCGGTTCGCTCGGCTCAGCGTAAAGCGCCGAGGTCAGGGTTACGTTCGTTCACCTTCGGGCGCCACACTTTCGGTTGAAAGGTCGCGACGGGACGACGTCGGCAGGCACGCCGCAAACGAACAAAACGTACAGACGACGTCGAAAACCGCCGACAGACGGGGGAGCAGCACGACCACGACCAGATACCGAGCGCGAACGAGACACACGCGAACCACCCCCACCGGCCAAAGGGCACCACACGACAACCCAGAGCACCACGTGTCGACACCAGAGCAACCCGCCGCTCACGCGACATGGCTGGCACCGAAGGGGCAACCGCCCGCAACTGCGCTTTCCGCGCCGGCCCGGATGCACGTCGTGCTACAACAACACCACTAC